>NC_053434.1:27719341-28025123 GCF_007990345.1 Gossypium hirsutum
ATTAAACATAATACTTAACTTACTCTTTTCTACTCATGCTAAATTTCTCATCATGAATCGAGTTCAATACTCATGGGATTCACGTACATACCTGTACTATACATTCTTACTCATATCACTCCATTTCTTAACCCAAAATCTTGAATGGCACGTTGAACCACTCGAAATACTAAAGGACGCTCGGCATTATCGTACACCAAATAAAATACCAATACCATGTCCGAAACATGGTCTTACATGAGTCCACATATCATCGCCAATGCCACTCCCTGACATGGTCTTACAATGGCACATATATCATCGCCAATGCCATGTCCCAGACATAGTCTTACACTGGCACATATATCATTGTCGATGCCATATCCCAGACATGGTCTTAAACTGGCACATACATTATCGTCGATGCCATGTCCCAAACATGGTCTTACACTGGCACATACATTATCGCCGATGCCATGTCCCAGATATGGTTTTACACAGGCACATATATCATTGCCGATGCCATGTCCCAGACATGGTCTTACACAGGCACATATATCATCGCCGATGCCATGTCCCATACATGGTCTTACATTGAATCTCATTTAGCACGGTGTCACGACATCCAAGTCCTAAGTATTCCGTTGGGTCACCCAGGGCTCAATTTCATTAAAGTATACATACATGTATCATATAATGACAAAAAAATTAAATAGGTAACATTGGAGTTATTGAATTACTTACACACAACTTACCTCGTTGCAAAATTTGACAATTTGTGATTTAGTCCACAACCTTGCCTTTTCCTCGGTCAAGGTGTATCCCTCGTCCCTCTTGATCTATAATAGCACATTTAGCTCATTTAATACACGCACTATTCAATTCATTCCAAAAATCATGATATGGCAAAATTATAATTTTGCCTATAAAATTTCACAAAATTACAAAATTGCCCCTAGGCTCGTAAATTGAAAAGTACCTCATTTTCTCATTACCCAAGCCTAGCCGAATCATTTATTCTCTTATAAAATCCCAAAATTTTCATTTATTCACATATTTACACATTTACACAGTTTTTACAACTTTTACAATTAGATCCTTTTTATCAATTTCACCAAAAACCACCTAGTAAAAGTTGTTTATCACACCTCAAACCTCCATATTCTTCCATTAGACATTAAAGCACAAGCATGTCATTCATGGGTATATTTTTGAACATGAACCCTAGCTCAAATTAAGGGTAGGAATAGCTAAATCAAGCTACGAGGACTTCATAAATATAAAGAACATTAAAAACGAGGCTAGGATGCATTTACTTTGAGCTTGAAAGATGAAAAAAACCCTAGCTATGGCTCCTTATGAAATTCAGCCAAGGATGAAGAAGATGGAATCAATTTTTGACTATTTTTCCTTTTTAATTCTGTTAAATACCAATGGAGCAAAATGTCATTCCATTAAAACTTTGATATATTATCCCTCCTATGTCCATTTTTGTCCATAATGACATATAATGGTCTATTTACTAAATAAGGACTTCAATTTTCAAATCCCATCACATTTAAGTCCTTAAATCAACTAGAACATATATTTTTCACTTATAGCAATTTAGTCCTAATGATTCAATTGGACACCTAATCGGTAAAATTTCTCATCGATATTTTTGCACAGTTATTTAATCGTACAGTAGACCTTAAAAATTTATCCATATAATTATTTCTACCTCGAATTTATGGTTTCAAAAGCACTATTTCGTTTAGCCCTAATTTGGGATGTTACAAAGTCACTAATCCATTAGGACAAAGTGTGATAATTAATCTAGTATGTCGAAATTGTCCACTGAAAAAAAAAGGCTGTGATTTCTCTACTGATTTGATGTTGTTACCCTTTCGAGAATTTGATGTTATTTTGGGGATGGATTAGTTAATGAAGCATGATGCTGCAGTGAATTGCCGAGAAAAACGGATTGATTTGAAAAGTCATACAGGGGAAGTAATTTTAGCTGAGTTTGGGAATACAAAAGATGTTTTCATAATTATTTCAGCCTTTTCAGCTCAGAAATTAATGTAGAAAGGTAATGAAGCATTTTTAGCATACATTCTTGATACTCAAGGTTCTGAATCAAAGCTGGAACAGTTACCAGTTGTTATTGAGTTTACTGATGTATTTCTAGAGGAATTACTGGTTTTTCACCAAATCGTGAAGTTGAATTTGTGATTGATGTAATTCTAGGAACAACTCCAATATCAATAACACCGTATAGAATGGCGCCGGCTGAGTCAAAAGAATTGAAGACATAGTTCTAAGAGTTATTGGACAAAAGGTTCATCAAATCGAGTACATCATATTAGGGTACACCTGTCGTTGAAAAAGAAAGATGGCTTATTGAGATTATGTGTAGATTACAGACAGTTGAACCAGATTACAATCAAGAATAAGTATCATTTGCCCTGTATCGATGATTTGTTTGATCAACTGAAAAGTGTTGCAGTATTTTCAAAGATAGACCTCAGATCTGGGTATTATCAGCTGAAAGTTAAGAATGTGATGTGCCAAAGACAAGCTTCAAAACTCAGTATGGTCATTATGAGTTTTTGGTAATGCCTTTCAGATTAACTAATACTCCTGCTGCTTTTATGGATTTAATAAACAAAATTTTTCAACCTTATTTGGATAGATTTGTGGTTGTATTTATTGATGATATTCTAATCTATTCTAAGACAAAATCTGAGCATGCATAGCACTTGAGAATTGTGTTACAGATTTTGAGAGAAAAGTAGTTATATGCAAAGTTTAGTAAATGTGAATTCTGGCAACACGAAGTTGGATTTTTGGGTCATATTGTATCAGCTGAAGGGATTCATGTGGATCCAAGCAAATTATATGTAGTGGTGAATAGGAAAGTTCCGAAGAACGTAACAGAAGTGCAAAGTTTCTTGGGTTTAGCTGGGTATTATCGCCGTTTTGTCAAGAATTTTTCAATGATTGCTTCACCGATGACTTAGTTACTACAGAAAAATGTTGAATTTGTGTAGTCTGATGAATGTCAGCTGAGTTTTGATCAGTTGAAGAAAATGTTAACAGAAGCTCCAGTTTTGACTCAACTAGAATCAGGTATACCATATGTTATATATACTGATGCATCTTTGAATGGTTTGGGTTCTGTATTGATGCAATTGGGAAAATTTGTGGCTTATGCTTCTCGATAGTTAAAACTGCACAAGAGGAATTATCCTACACATGATCTTGTATTGGCTGCAATTGTATTTGCTTTGAAATTTTGGAGATACTATTTATATGGCGAGAAGTGCTATGTGTATACAGATCATAAAAGTCTGAAATATTTGATGACTCAGTAGGAGTTGAATTTGAGGTAGAAACGGTGGTTGGAATTGTTAAAATACTATGATTTAGTCATTGATTATCACCCGAGAAAGGCTAATGTAGTTCCTGACGCACTTAATCGAAAATCATTATTTTTTGCACTTCGAGTGATGAACACTCATTTGTCTCTTAATGAAGATGATCTTGTATTAGCAGAATTAAAAGCAAAACCTATGTTTCTTCAATGAATTTGGGAATTGCAATATGATGATTCGAAATTGATGTTGAAAAGAAAAATGATTCGGGACAATTAGAATTTAGCGTATACCATTGATGATAGCGGTATGTTATATTATTGCAACAGAATTTTTGTTCCGAACTATTTAGATTTGAAAAATGATATTCTTGTTGAAGCTCACAATAGTATGTATTCTATTCATTCGGAAAGTACAAAGATGTATTGTGATCTGAAAAGAATGTATTGATGGCCTGGTATGAAACTAGAAACCTGTGAATTTGTTGCAAAATGTCTGATTTATCAACAGGTTAAAGCTGAACATCAAGTACCAACGGGTTTGCTACAACCTATTATGATTCCTGAATGGAAATGGGAACATGTTGCGATGGATTTTGAATCAGGATTGCCTGTGACTCTGAGAAAGAAAGATTCGATCTGGGTGGTTGTGGACAGATTGAAAAAATCAGCACATTTTATTCCGATTAGAACTGACTTTTCACTTGAGAAGTTAGCTGAATTGTATATGTGTGAGATTGTGAGACTACATGGGGTTCCAACATCCATTATTTCGGATTAAGATCCGAGGTTTATATCGAGGTTTTGGAATAAACTACATGAAGCTTTGGGTACTAACTTGAATTTCAACACAACTTTTCATCCATAGACTGACGAGCAATCAGAGCGAGTGATTCATATTCTAGAAGACATGTTGAGGTGTTGTGTACTTGAGTTTGGAGACAGTTGGGAAAGGTATTTACCCTTGCCTGAATTTTCCTATAATAATAGTTATTAGACTAGAATCAAATTGGCACCATTTGAGCTCTTTATGGTAGAAAATGTAAGACTCCATCGTATTGGTCTGAATTGAATGAATCCAAGTTAGTTAGAGTTAATTTGATCTGAGAAACCGAAGAAAAAGTTTGAATCATCTGGGACAGTTTGAAAGTTGCGCCAAACCAACAAAAATCATATGCAGATCTAAAAAGAAGAGATATAGAATTTGCAGCTGGGATCAAGTGTTTTTAAAGGTTTCACCGTGGAAGAAAGTGTTACGATTTGGCAAAAAAGGAAAACTGAGTCCAAGATTAATTGGACCGTATACAATTGTTGAAAGAATTGGTTCTGTGGCATATCAGTTAACTCTACCTCCGGAACTTGAGAAGATTCATAACGTGTTTGATGTGTCTATGTTAAGATGGTACAAGTTAGATCCTTCACATGTGATTCCTCACACTGAAATTGAACTTCAACTAGATATGGCTTATTCAGAAAAACCAGTGAAGATTTTGGCTCGTGAAGTTAAAGAATTACATAATAAACGAGTACTATTAGTCAAAGTGTTATGGCATCGTCCTGGTTCGGAGGAGGCAACCTGGGAAACAGAGGAATCAATGAGATCAGAGTATCCAAACTTGTTTTCAAGTAACAAATTTCGAGGACAAAATTTCCTAAAGGAGGGAGAGTTGTAACAGCCTAATTTTCAGTGGAGTTAAAAACAGTGATTTAAGATCACTAAATCCGATGAATGAGTTTGGAAATTTAGTAAATTAATATTTATAAGTCATGTGTGAATTTAAAAGTATTCTTGAATTAGAGAATGTTGTGATTTAAAAGAAATTATTAGGTAAACAGAGTTAAAAACGAGGCATCGAGACCTCGAATTCATAAACCAAGCCATAAAAATTTTTATAAATATTTATGGAGTGCTATTGAGTTAGTATTAAAGTTTCTATAGGAAATTTTAACGTTTCGATAGTTAATTAAAGGACTAAATTGTAAAAGTTGCAAAACATGTTAAAGTGATTAAATAGCTTAAATGTCTAATAAATAAGGATTTAAAAGACAATTAGACCCAAATTAAATGGGCTGGGCGGTATGGGCAAAGAAATAAGTAAGAAAATAATGTAAACTAAGGGTAAAATTGGAAATTTTGCAAATTAGTTAAATAAAACAAAGACTAAATTGAAAAATCTAGAGATCGCTTCACTTTTCTTTTGCCAAAACGCCATAGGAGGTCTAAAAGAAGCTGGTTTTTCATAATTTTTCACCATGTGAGTTAAATTCTTACTTTTTCTTTGAAATTTTGATGTTTTTGTGACTTTTACAATTAGCTCCACCTATTGAATTCATTAGTTTTTGATTCTATGGGTGATTTTAAAAGTTTCCATGGATGAGTGTTGTATGTTTATGATGAATTATCATGGATTTGAAGCTTTAATTTCATTAAATGATGATTTTATTAAGTGATTTCAATAGAAATTGATTTTTAAGACCTAATTGTGAAAGTGTTAAGAATTAGGGTTTTGTGCTGAAATTTTAAATACCAAAGGTTATGTAGTAGTTTAAAATTATGGAATAGAGTGTTAGCTGAGAAAAATTAATTTAATTGATGGGCTAATTAATTAGGGACTAAATTGTAAAAACTATAAAAATTTAGGGTAAAAAAATAATTTTAAAAATTAAAGGGCATAAATTGTAAAGTAACATGAGACTGAAATATGTGTGCTAATGAATGAATAATTTTATATTACAGATCAAGAAATCGAAGATAAACGAGGAAAAGAAAAAGTAGCAGAATAGTCCCTGAATTTCTACAAATTCTATCGAGTGGTCCAAGTAAGTTCATATGGTTAAAGTTTTATAACTATTGTTAATTTAGAAATGATATGATGTATTATTTCATGTGTTTTTCATTGAATTATGACTATTGAAAGTATATGAAAAGTGATTTGAATGTTCAAATTGAGTAGAACGTTGGATTGAGTACAATCATTCAGTGATAAGTGATGAATTGACAAATAAAAATCATGGTATAACCATGGTAAAGCGTGGACTATAAGACTAGTTGGGCTATGGAATTTCAATGAAAAGTCCATAATTGAGTTATGGCACAGTGTACGTAAAACCATGGTTGAACCATGGCAGTAAGGGTACATGTATAAGACCATAACTAGGTTATGGCATCACGAGTGAAAGAATATGGTAGGGCCATGACAATATTAGTGAAAGACCATTGTTGGTCTATGGTATTGAGCAAATGATGTACTCAAATCCGTAAGACGTTCTATAATTTGACTAGTGTTGGTAAGTGTTATATGAATGAAAAGTGAAAGAATTTATTTAGTTGTGATATTGAGCTCAATCAAATAAATTCAACGTTTGAGATTGTGATTGACATGGAATATTATTGAAATGCACTGTTTAATATTTTGTTATTGCCTATTCGGTAAGATTTATTTAAAAGCCTATGAACTTACTAAGCTTTCATAAGGTTATTCCTGTGTGTTTAATATTCTTTGTAGATTAACAAGAGTTCAGAGGATCGGATCAACAAATCGGGCCACACTATCCAGATTTTCTCCAGTAGATTTTACAAGTACCTTATGGTTTATATTGCATGTATAGGATAAAATGAAAATAAAGTAGACTTGTAATATGGTTATGAAAAGCTTATATACATATATGTTAGTCTATGTGCATATATTTAATAGTATCTATTAGTAGTTCATGAATGAAAATTACATAGTAAATTTATACAAATGAGTAGTGTGATGACATATTATATTTAAAACTTGATATTTAACTTGAATTCGTTGTTTGGTTGGGATATATTGGTGCATACAAATGTTATATGCAGGTAAATTTTGAAAAGGGTGAGAAAAGTGGCCTTGAAGTGGCCTATTTCATCCACACGGGTAGACACTCCGGCGTGTGCCTTAACCATGTGTGACACACGGCCTAGCATATGGGTGTGTGGTCTAGCCGTGTGTCCTCTGCATCTTAAATTTGAGAAACAGAATGCTCAGAATTGAGCCCAAGGGTATGTGTCTCAACCATGTGTGCTACACGGCCTAGAACATGAGTGTGTGTCTTGGCCGTGTTAAAACTGCACCTTAATGTTTTGCAAGCCAAAGAGTTACACAGGTTAAGGACACGGCCGTGTGACCTGTGTCACTTGGCCGTGTGAGCCACATGGCTTACCCACACGGGCGTGTGACCTCTGTACATGAGAAAAATTTTGAAATTTCATGAAAAATTTCCTAAGTTTTCAGATTAGTCCCGACTTGTTTCTATTGTACAATTTGAGCCTCGAGGGTCCATTTAAAGGATAATATGATTGATTATGTATGATTTTTAATATGATTAGTAAATACTATGAATTAACTGTAAATGTTCTGAAAAACTCTGGTAATGCTCAGTAGCCCTGTTTTGGCGACGGATACGGGTTAGGGGTGTTACAAATTATCATTATGTTGGAAAAAAAAAGGGTGTAAGGTGTTGTTATGTAGCTTCTTTTTGCACTATACCGATATGATGATGGAGGGTGACATAGAGGATAACAAGTGGCTATTTACTAGTTTATATGGGCATCTGGTGGAAAATTTAAGGCATCAATCATAGAATTTACTACGAAGACTTTCGGTGGAGAACACTGAACCATGGTTACTTATGGTTGATTTCAATGAGATAGTGTATTCTCATGAGAAGTAAGAGGGGAGATTAAGAGATGAGTTGAGTATGGAAGCTTTTAGGTCTGCTCTTGATGACTGTGATCTCTTGGATATGGGATATGAAGGCCAATGGTTTACATGGGAGCGTGGAAAATTTCCTCAAAATAATATTCGGGAAAGGCTTGTTATAGGGGTAGCAAGACCGTAGTGGTGAGAGTTATTTTCTAACTATAGCCTTAAGCATTGTACGCATTCGGTATATAATCACTTCCCACTATTACTTAACACTTGTGATTTGGTTGAAAGACAGTAGAATAGGTAACGTAGCTTTAAATTTGAAGCGACCTGGATACTTAAGGATTCATGTAAGGAGGAGGTCCGGGTTATGGATTGATTTAGAGGGTTCTATACCGGATAAGATTAAGTCGGTTGGAAGGGGATTAATGAGGTGGGCAAAAGAGGTGAGATAGTTTTTGAGGATGACCAAGAGAAAATTACAACAATGGTTAGATGAACTAAATAGTAAGTCTTTGGATGATGATGTGCTAGAAGAATTAGTCATCACGAATACACAATTAAATTTGGAGATTGATAGGAGAGAGAGGTATTAAGAATAATGAGCAATGCCCAATTGATTGAGAAATGATGATCAAAATACAGGTTTTTTTCATAGGTTTGCTTCTCAACGTAAAAGGTGAAAACTATTGATCGACTTGAGGATAGGGATGGTCAGATAATGGTGGGAGATGAAGGGATCAAACAAATTACATGTCGGTATTTTTCAGAGTTATTCAGTTCATAAGGTAGAGGAGATAGTAGAAGGCTCATTTTAGGTATTCCGATTCATGTTACTGATGGCATGAATGAGTTCTTGAGATTGAGATTTACGAAGAAAGAGATAGTGGCAATAGTCCATATAGTATGCACCCTAAGAAGGCATCGGGGGAAAATGGTATGCTTGCTCTTTTTTACCAAAATTATGGCATATAGTTGGTACAAGTTTCTGTAAGTATTGCCTTGATATATTCAATAATGGCGGTTTTTTGGTAGAGATCAATTATACTAATGTAGTGTTTATTCCAAAGCAACCTAATTCTGTTAATGTGACACATTTTAGACCGATTAGACTTTGTAATGTCTTGTTTAAAATGATTTCCAAGGTAATTATTCATATATTGAAGATGATCATTCCTCATTCTATTGATGAGGCACAAAGTGCGTTTGTATCGGGGAGGTTGATTACAGATAATGTAATAGTGGCTTTCGAATTACTGCATTCTTTTAAGAAGAAAAAGGGTGGACATAAAAGATCCATTGCATTGAAGCTGTATATGAGTAAGGCGTATGATAAAGTGGAGTGGCACTTGGTTGAGGAGGTAATGCTTAAGATGGGCTTCGGTGAAGCATGGTTCAAGTTGGTAATGCGATGTTTAAAGTTCATCAAGTACTCAGTAGTTCTGAATGATGTACAAAGAGGGAAAATCTCCCCTTTTAGAGGACCTTGGTAAGGTGACCCGTTGAGCCTTTTCCTATTTCTTTTATGCAGTGAGGGATTATCATCTCTATTATGATTAGCTTGTCAAGAAGGTCTGATGAAGGGAGCAAAAGTGAGTTGCTCAGGGCCTATAGTATCACACTTATTTTTTTGCAGATGGTAGCTTAATTTTTGGGGATGCATCTTTAAAGAGGGCAATAAATGTAAAAAAATGCCTTGAAAGAATATGAGAATTATTCTGGGCAACTGATTAATTTTCATAAATCCCTTGTTTATTTTAGCTCAAATGTTAGTGAAAGAAATCGACAACTAATAGAAAGGGAGGTAGGAGTGAGAAGCTCTATAGATCCTAATAAGTATTTAGGCCTACTTATGGTTGTGGGTCGAAACAGAAAGTTAGCTTTTAGAAATATTATGGATCAAATTTGAGGTAAAATAAATGGTTGGTGTAATCGATGGTTATCACAATGGGGTAAGTCGATTTTTATCAAATCATTTTTATAGGTGATTCCTACATATTTCATGTCCTATTTCTTATTGCCAAATTCTTTTTATGAGAAAATAGAAGCAATACTTTGTCGTTACTAGTGGCAAAAATCAAAGTCAAATCATGGGATTCATTGGTGTTCATGGGAGAGGTTATTTAATTTTAAGGAGGGTGCGGAATTGGGTTTCCGGAAACTAATGAAGTTTAATATTTCACTTTTGGCCAAACAAGGGTGGTGATTAATTTGTAATCCTACCTTATTGGTAGCACGTGTTTCGAAAGCAAAACAATACAGGAGAAGTACATTTTTAAAAGCAGAGTTAAGGAGTCAACCTTCATCTATATGAAGGAGCATTTGAGTGGCAAAGGGGCTCTTGTTGAAAGGGAATAGCTGGCAAGTTGGCAGCTTTTTCTGCAAATAATACAAAAAAAATAATTAAATACCAAATTGGTACGGGTGGCAACACTAGTATACGGGTTGGAAAAAACCCAGTCACAATACTAGCCATATACGGTCTATAAAAATGATAAATTTATGGGGAGAAGGGTTGGTGTTAGGTGGCACCAGTCAGCGACTAGGGGAGGAGGGTTGGTGTCAAGTGGCACCAAGGGAAGGAGGGCTAGGGAGTGGCGGCACCACTATCCCAGACTGACTGCCTGAAGCGAACATGACCGCTTGGTCACGGAGTGGTTCTCACTCCCAAAAATGATATTTCAGCTCCTTTTTTTTTTCTTAGGGCATATATAAGCCTTCTTTCAAATAGATGGGGCTTGTATTGAAAAAAATGGTTTTGTAGAAAGGCTATTTGGAATAAAGGTAACAGTTTTTTTTTTGGGTTTTGAATATTAATTTTTTGTTTTTTATTTACTTAACGAATGGTCCTATTGTCATTTTTTTTGAGATTTTGGTATTGTAGAAAGGGTGTTAGGAAGAAAGGAAGCAAGTATGTTTTCTTTTATTTTTTTTTTGTTTTTTATTTACTTAACAAATAGTCCCATTGTGTTTATTTTTTTGAGAATTTATTTTGTAGGAAGAGTGTTTGGAAGAAAGGAAGCAAGTATGTTTGTGTTTTTTTTAACATTATTTTTTTGTTTTTTTATTTACTTAATAGATGGTCCCATTGTGTTGAATTTGTTGAGAGTTTTATTTTCTATTTTCGTTATTTACTTAACTATTGTAAAGAAGATTTTTATATGTTGAAATGGTATGGCAAAAAATACGTGATGTTTTCTCATTTTTATTTATAATTATTATGTATTTTTTTAGTTAGTTAATATTCAAAATTCTTTTCTCATTTTTAGGTCTTTTTATGTAATTATAATGAGTTTGATATTTTTAACATTAAATTTTTACACATTTTTATATATTTTGTGTTGAAAATTTATTATTTAATATTATTTGAATGATTTAGATTTAAGGATTGTGTGTTGAATTTTTTGTATGTATAATAAAATAATAATTTTATTTTTGTAATGATAATTTTTTTGTGAATAAAATTATTTAATATTTTTGTAATGATATTATTGTGAAATTATTTTTCTATTAAATTTATTTGCATGCTTTTGTATTATATTTATGTGTTTTGCTAGTAATTGAAAATGTTTAAACTTTTTTTTTAAGTTGTAGATATCCAAGGGGGTTCTTTAATTATAGAAAATGATCACACAACAAAT
This sequence comes from Gossypium hirsutum, assembly GCF_007990345.1. Taxonomy (NCBI): domain Eukaryota; kingdom Viridiplantae; phylum Streptophyta; class Magnoliopsida; order Malvales; family Malvaceae; genus Gossypium; species Gossypium hirsutum. The sequence goes on from NC_053434.1 coordinate 27,730,987, forward strand.
ACGATTAATGTGCTGGTAATAAAATTGGGATATATTAACTAATGAGGTAGTTTAATTTGGTCAGGATCCGTATCGCGTATTGAGGGGCCATGTCAACAGTATGGGCTATCTGCTGGATGAACGTCTTATGCCATACTTGGAGGCATTCAGATTCAAATCAATGGCATTGATTCACATTTTTAATTTGAGGAATGACTTAATATCAGCTTTAGTCGAGCGGTGGCACTTAGAGACCTACACATTTCATTTGTCGTGTGGGGAGTGCACCATCACTCTAGAAGATGATGCACTAAAACTCGGGTTCCCAATCGACGGTAGTGCAATCACGGTGTAAGTACAGTGTCTGAACCAATAGCTCTTTGCTATAACTTACTAGGATCCTCGCCTGGTGATGGTGCAGATAAATTTATGCGTTTGAGATTTTCATGGTTGAAGGGAAATTTTGAATATTTATCGAGTATTGCATTGAGTGAGAGATGATGTGTGTCACTCAAGCAGATATAACGCATATGATATGGGGTGTACTCATGCCAGTTGCAAATAACAACAAGGTCCACTTGATGTACTTGCCATTGTAATCTGATTTGCATACTGCCCGATGGTATAGTTGGGGCTCAACAATACTAGCTACATTGTATCATGAGCTTTTTCGGGCGACAAAGCACCGTGCCATGGACATAGGCGAGTGTATGGTATTGCTACAGTCCTGGGTGCTTTAGAGGGTGTCATTCTTGGCATTAGTTACTCACCAAACATATATATTCTCACTCGTGAATAGGTGATAAAATTTAAGCATTACAATAAGAAATTTGCTGTTTTTTATGAAAAATTGTTCCAACAAGTTTAATTTTTTCGTAGATGGACTTCTTCGGGTATCGAAAGGTTATATAAGCTTCAGATTTACTGACAGATTATTGATACACACGTCGGGGAGGGGGTAATTTTTTCTAATATTTCTTACATGTAATTACTTTATTTATATTATTTGACTCATGTTACTATAACCATGTTATTAATTGTGCAATTCATCTTGATGTCATCTTCCTTCCCAACCATGTATAGCTAGACTCTCACATACGCTACGTTAGTCCTAGAATCGACTATACCGTAGCTTTGATACTAATAAATGTAACACCCCTCACCCGTATTCAACATTAGAATTGGGTTACAGAGTATCACCGAACTTACAACTTAAACAATCATCTAATTCGAATAAAAAATCATCAACCAAATGTAATTCCAATCAAATACAATCACATAGTCCCTATTACGAGCCTACGATGCCCTAAACATACTTTGGGAGTGGTTCGGGACTAAACCAATAACTTAAGAAATTTTTACAAAAATTAGAAAATTTTTCAAACTGCAGGGGTCACACGCTCGAGCGCCCCAACCGTGCCTCTCACACGGCCAATAGACACACTCGTGTCTCAAGCTGTGTGGACATTCGAAATGGGATCACATGGTCGTGTCCCAGCTCATTTCCAACCCCGTGTAACTCTCTGGCAACCTCACACGGCCAAACCACACACCTGTATGTCTAGCTCGTGTGCTACTTGAAATAGCCACACACGCCCGTGTGCCAGGCTGTGTGCTAGGCTGTGTGAAAACTGGAGGGTCTACTGACTTGTGCCACACGGCCATTCACACGCCCGTATGTTAGGCCCTGTGGAGTACACTGACTTGGTTTCTAAAACCACACCAGGGAACATAGGGTCGTGCAACATAACTGTGTGTCACACACAGCTGAGACACACGCCTGTGTCTCTGCCCATGTGGACAAAAATAGGCTATTTACCTAGCCAATTTGCCACCCAAATTTGCATGTATCTACACAACCCAAACGGTACAAATTCATAGCATAAATGAACATTTAACTTGACCACAATCAAGGCTAAATCATACCATATCTAATACTAACAACCAACATGCTTATTAACTCAAGTTTTACTCATTCAAAACATACCAAATACACATTTACAAATCAACTAACTAAACCTTTCCCCAAACATACATCATTTTGCATCAATTCACAAGCACAATTCATATCTAATATCATCTATTTAACACCCATAATACTTATCATAAGCAATTATGAACTCATCAATAAAGAGCATTAACACATAAATATACATATATACATCACCATCTTAGACAAAATAAGCCAACTCTCATGGCTAAACACAAAACCAAACTTAATATTTACAAGCCAACACAAATGGCCAAAATACATATACCAAAAAAACCAAGTCCCTATACATGCCATATACTTAAAATACCAAAGTTCATAGGTACCAAGTGATAGGTAGATAGTGCGAAGCGATCTCCAACGATCCCTGAATCCAAGCTAGCTTGATAACACTATAAAACATGGGAAAATAAACAAAGAAAGCTATAAAGCTTAGTAAGCTTATATAAAATAAACTCAATTTAATCTCAAGATTATAATTCAACAATTTGAATATATCAACATTTAGCATATATTAGCTAACAAACCTTTCATATACACAATTATGATATTAATCACATTCTTCACAAGTTTCTTCAACCAAAGTTTATACATTTCAAGTACGTACCTGTACCATCTTATATCATTCTCATACTCAATCACATCTTTCGTTTACCCGTTGAACCATTCGGAATAGAAGTCAAATTCTCAAGAGTCTTGCACAATAAGTATATCCCGAAGCCAAATCAAGGTAGCTTATATCCGAAGTACTGATATCACAGCTCGAAGCCCAATCAGTCGATATTCATGTGCCGAAGCCAAATCGGTATAACTTGCACCCTAACTACTAATATCATGGCCCGAAGCCAACTCAATGTATCCCTTAGTGACATGTCACTAGTATCCTAAACTATTCCTAAGGTTCAACCGGGATTTTGAATGTTGAATTTTCGTCGAATCACTATCGAACATATCCATAGTCTCGTTTTCACAATTCATGCAATACCAAAGCATATGAAATACATTTTTATTAAAACCTATAATATACAAACTTACCTCAGACGTAGAAACGTTGAAACAAGTCAATCAATTGAGTACTTTGTTTTCCCCTTTTCTAGATCGGGATTTCATTTTTCTTGATCTATATAATATCAAAATCAGCTAACTTAATCATTTCTCTATTCAATTTAGTCCAAAATTCACTTTAAGGTACATTTACACTTTTACCCTAGAATTTCACAACTTTTACAATTTAGTCATTATTCACAAAATCAAAAATTCATGAACTTCAACTACAACCCATGCTAACCGAATTTCAATTAGGCCCCTAACAGCCCATATTTTTCATTTATTCCACATTTTAACCATTAAATTTACACATTTCACAATTTAGCCCCTAATTTGCATTTTCACTAAAAATCACTTAACAAAACTTGTATATTTATCAATAAATATTCATAATCTATCAAGAAACTTCAAAACACATGCTTATTCATCAATGGAAACATCCAAAATCTTTAAAAATTCTGCAAAATAGTTCCTGGGCTAGCTAGAAGTAATTGCAATGATCTCAAAAACATAAAAATCATTAAAAACGGGACAAAAATCGTACCTTAATAGGCAATGGAAGCTTGGCCGACTGAAAAGCTCTAACAATGGCTTCAATGCTTGTAAAATTTAGCTAAGGATGATGATAATGGGATAAATTTTTGTTTTTTTTATTTAATTAACCTTTAATTACCAAATACCAAAATTAACCTTAAAATTAATTCAAAATTTCAATTATGCCAAACCATTATCATCCAATAAGATATTAATGGGCTATTTACTATATAAGGACCTTTACTTTAAGGTTCTATAGCTATTTGATACCTTTATCTATTAGAACTCAAGTTTTACACTTTACGTGATTTAGTCCTTTTTATCAAATTAAACACTCAAATGATAAAATTTCTAAACGAAACTTTTACACAATCATACAATCATGCTATAAACATTAAAATATTAATAAAATAAATATTTCAACCTCAAATTTGTGGCTCCAAGACCACTGTTCAGATTTGACTGAAAACGGGCTGTTACAACTCTTCCCCATAGGGATTTTCATCCCCGAAAATCTTACCAGTAAAAGGTTAGTGTATTATTTTCTCATAGCTTCCTCGAGCTCCCACGTAGCCTCTTCGACCCCGTGATGCTGCCACAAGACTTTCACCAAAGCTATTCGCTTATTTCTCAATTCTTTAATCTCTCGAGCTAGAATTCTGATCAGTTTTTCGTTGTACGCCATATCAGGTTGAATTTCAATCTCTGCCGGACAAATTACATATGAAGGATCCAATCTATATCGATGTAACATCGACACATGGAACACTTTGTGGATTTTCTCTAACTCAATCGGTAAAGCTAGTCGATATGCCACTGGCCTTATTCTTTCAATGATTTCATAAGGCCCGATGAAACGCGGACTCAGTTTACCTTTACGACCAAATTGAAGGATTTTCTTCCACGGAGACACGTTCAGTAATACTTTATCACCAATTTAAAATTCAATATTTTTTTGTTTCAAGTTCGCATACAATTTGTATCGATCTGAAGCTGCTTACAAACTTTTATGAATTACTTTCACTTTTTCTTCAGTCTCTCAGATCAAGTCAACCCTGTGAATCTTTTTCTCACTCAACTCAGTCCAATACAACGAAGTTTGGCATTTGCAACCATACATAGCTTTGTACGGTGCCATCTTTATGCTCGATTGAAAATTATTGTTATACGTAAATTCAACCAACGGAAAATATTTCTCCCAATTTCCATCGAACTCTAAAACACAACATCGAAGCATATCTTCGAGAATTTGAATTACTCTCTCAGACTGACCGTCAGTTTGCAAATGAAATGTTGTACTAAAATTCAACCTCGTACCAAGAGCTTCTTGTAGTTTATTCCAAAATCGTGATGTAAACCTCAGATCTCTATCTGAAATAATCGAAATTGGCACCCCGTGTAATCTAACAATATCATATATGTACAATTTAGCCAAATTATCAAGCGAATAATTAGTACGTAACGGAATGAAATGCACAGACTTCGTTAGTCAATCAACGACAACCCAGACAACATCTTTATTTTTTAGAGACAGAAGCAAACCCGATACAAAATCCATCGTAACTCTATCCCATTTAGATTCTGGTATCATCACAGGTTGTAACAATCTCGAAGGTACTTGGTGTTCAGCTTTGACTTGTTGACAAATCAAACACTTCAATACGAACTCAGAAATGACTCGTTTCATTCCCAACCATTAAAACAGTTGTTTCAAATCATTATACATCTTGGTACTCCCTAAGTGAACAGATAAACAACCATTACGTGCTTCATGCAAAAATTTGTAACATCCCGAAATAGGGCCCAAACGAAATAGTGGTTGCAAAACTACGAATCCAAGGTCAAAAAAAATTATTCCGATTAAGTTTTAAGGTTTATTCATTGATTGAATAATTGTTTGAAAATTTCGTGAGGAAATTTTATGTATAAGTGCCTAATTTGATAATTAGGACTAAATTGTAAATTTAGCAAAATGTCTGTTCTAGATAATAAAGGGGATTTAATTGAAATTGGTTCTTAAATTGGAGGTCATTATTTAATAATTAGACCATTATATTTAAGTTTGGACAAAAATGGGCAAGAATAGGACAAATTTGAAAGAAAAGCCTTTAAGGGCATTTTGGTTATTTTGTAATTAAAAGAATTAAAAAGGGAAAATAAAGCCAAAATTGGTCCATCTTCTTCATGGAGGATAAATATAGCATGGGGGAATCCATGGTTAGGGTTTCCAAGCTTTCCAAGCTCAATAGTAAGTCCGTTTTAGCCTCGTTTTTAATGTTTTTTACATTTTTGGAGTCCCGGTAACTTGATTTAGCTTATTCTAGCAATAATTCATGCTAGGGTTCATATTTGGAAAAATACCCATAGGCTAAATGTGTTTATTTTGATGTTTTATGGTAGAATATGAAGCTTGAAATTATGTTAAACAACTTTTTCTAAGCGATTTTAAGTGAAAACGAGTAAAACTACATAATTGGTAAAAATACCTAATGTTCATAAGTACATGATAGAGTAGGAATTTGATGTTACAATAGAAGGGAAAAATGTTCAGTGTGTCATAAAACATAATAAAAATGGATAAATATTTTCTGAGCCTAGGGGAAAAAATCGTAATTCTGCAAAGGTTTAGGGGTAAAATTATAATTTTGCCAAAGTTTGAGTTAGGGAATGTTTTGAATAGTAAATTAATTAAATAAGTGAAATATGATGTTTTAAATCTTGAAAAGTGAGATTTGGACCTAGTACGGGAGAAAAATCAAAAATCGAGAAAGTTGGTAAAATGGTCGTTCTGGTATCGAGGTAAGTTCATATGTTCAGTAAGCATTTAATTATGAATATTTGAATGATAAATTAATATTTTGGCCATAAATACTTTAGTATTGAGTTTCAGATATAATGATTAATGTTCAATAATAATTCGATATTGGAAAGAGAACTTGTATAATTTATATGTGATAAACCGTTATTTATACATATTTTTACCCCATTCTTGGCATATTTAAGAATGCTTTCTCCTTGGTTTTAGTGAATTTGATGCTTCTAATCCTTTAATTTCATGTTTTATACTCAGGAGAGCTTAGGATAGCAAAAAGAGTAAGAAACGGGCCAAAAACGGACAAATTGGGCCTAAACCATTGTTTCACACGGCCTAGGCACTTCCACACGGGTGCTCCACACGCCCGTGTGTGACACACGGGTAGACCACACGCCTGTGTGTTATGGCCGTGTCGACTAAGAACCAACTCAGTATTGCACACAACCTGAGCACATTCACACGGGCGTGGTACACGGCCGTGTCTCTGCCGAGCCCAACCCTAATTCTATTCGGAAAAGGGCACTTTTGAGGGTTTTGAAGCATTCTAAAGCCTATATAAACACCATAGAAGAGGATTAGAGGGACACACAGAGTTGGAGGAGAAAATACTCAAGAATAGCCATCAGAATCACCTCGGAGCCAGGATCTACATCAAGACTGAAGATTTCCATCAAATTTCCTAGAAGTTCTTTGGTTTTCTTTATGTTTCGTTGTTTTCCAGAATTTGAGATGTTTTCCATTATTATTATAAACTAAACTCCCTAAATACCTAAGGGAGATGAACCCTATGATGAATCTTATTACTATTTGAATTATACGATAAAGACTTATTCTTATTCTTAATTGTGAGTTCTAAATTCTTGTTTTAATATTCCAGGGTATTAATTCAGGTTTTGATGTGCTTATTCAATGGAGCAAAAGTCCCTGTTTAATAGTAGATCATTCATAATTAAGCAGAGTTGAATGCAATCCTAGAGATAGGACGACATAAATCTGCCGGATTAGAGTCAAATCTAATAAGGGAATCCATAGATCGAGTTAATGTGACAATAGGGGTTTTAATTAGAAAGAGATTTCAATTAATCAACCTAAAGTCAGTTGTTCTTAGTCTCGAGAGAGATATTAACATAAATTAGGGATTTCTACGGATTAAGTTAAGTGAATAAATTGTCTAATTCAGAAGTAATAAGTAAAGTCTAGGTGGATTCTTCCTTGGGTATAGTCTTCTCCATCGGTTTTTCCAAAAGTATTTTCCAAACTTCATCTATGTTGTAATCTTAGTTAATTAGATAAATAGTTTAGTTTAAAAACACACTTTAATTTTTAGGCTAGATAATAAAAAGATAGTAATTACTAGTACTTTTAGTCCTCGTGGATACGATATTTTCGGTCTCACCATAACTATACTACTGTTTGATAGGTGCGCTTGCCTTAAGTCAAATTTTTAGTTAGTTACACGACCATCAATATGTAAGACCATATTTTGTATTATGGCTTTGTATGATAACAAGAAAGTATTGACTAGCATAGTTTGATGAGAATAAGTTAAGTTGATGATATGATGAGATTGAGAATGTAAGTATGTCCTTCACCATTGGCATGATGTAATAATAGATGATTTTGGCATCAAGTTTGTGGTGGTCTTGCGTCATACGTGTCAAAATGCATGTGTGAGGCCCAACAAATTTTTGGATCTCCTATATTTGCGACCTTTGGATAAATACAGCTCGTACCTGCCAGTTGCACCCTTCTGCCTACTTCCAACACTCTCTAATATAAAATGTCAGTTTAGACATGATGACTTTGTAATCATCCAACACATCCATGCTATACCACTTGATGGCAAATACGCAGTCTTCCTTGGTCACCAATTTTTTGCCCACAAACAACTTTCACTTTTGGGATATGCGGCCAATTAGTACGCATATAGTTTATCGAGGGTACTTTGAAAACTCATAGACATGCACCGTATCGTGATCAATGATCGACATGTGTTCTATCATAATGCCTCAACTCGGGTTCACGACTGAAGACGCATTAACATTTCCACCGCCATTCGCGCATTCATCATCGATATCATTTGGGACTTCGTCTAGATCGAGATCACTATAATCTTCAATCTCATTATCAAAAAGACCATTATTATCATATCTATCACCACCATCTGCATCGGTCTCAATCACCACCGGATGTATTTGTAAATGGAGACCTGGATTAAGGTTTTCATATGCAGGTGGAGCATTAAGATTGATGTCGAACTTGCATGCAGTCGATCGCCTATCAACAGATGCCCCCCGTACCTCCGTACATAAATCTTAAACTCTATATTCTTTACTTAATGGAGTGAAATCTTCAAGTGGCTCCATATCAGCTAACTCAGCAAGCGACTGAGTCGGTTCAGTGTGATCACTCTGATTCCAACAATGAAGTACGACAATTGCCTCCACGTCTTCATTGTCTACAAGTTTTATCTTGGTGAATTTGATGGGATTTGTCGATATTGTTAATTTGTAAAATAGTTTTGAGATCCTCCTCCCACAATGTCTAATAATTTTTGCACTGATCCTTTCTTTTATATTATCAACCGACGCATTTCTATTAAATCTCATTACTATTTGTTGGTGACATTTAAATTACATCAAACTATTGTTATCAAAATTACTCCATCGAGATGAATGCATATGAAGAATTGATTATCCATTTTTAATATTAAGTCTGTAAAAATAATTAAATTTCTAAATAAATTACTTGAAAAAATATATATATTGTAAAAAAATTACAATTCATATGTACTAACCATACGAATTTTTCTTTTTTTTCTCTTCTTCTACAATTTTTTTTCCTCTTCTCTGGGCTTGGTTGTCACCTCCACCTAGGTGCTGCTTGTTAGATGCCCTCCACCTGGATTTTGCCTGACACATGCCTTTCACCCCTCCAACTTGTATTTTAACCCAATTTTCACTCGTGTATAGGTATAAAATACATGTGTTGTGACTCATACCCCATCTACCATTAAAATTAGTTTTTTTTTCAATCAAATCATGAACTAATGATGGGGTTACAATTGGGTGGGAAAACAATGGTGGTGCTGCCACCCTATCTCCCTTCACCCCCAACACTATTGAATCCATACCATTTTGGTAAATAATGCCATTGAAATACCAATTTGGTATTTAATTAGTTCTTTCGTGTTATTTGCATAAAAAAGTCTAAGTTGGTAATGAAAAATCAATACCAGTCTGAGATGTAGCTTAGTTGCCTAGAGACATACCCTGTATAATTAGATCATCACAGGTTAATGAGGTAAATTTTGTGTCTGATCTAATTGGCGAACAGAGGAGGAAATGGAAGGAGAGTGTAGTCAATATCACCTTTAATGATGGGGAAGCTAAGAGAATACTGAGTATCCCATTGGTGCAGTAAGGGTTACCGAATAGGTTAAGATGGTGATTCGAGAAATATGGAGAGTATACAGTGGGCAATAGGATATACATTCGTAATTGGATATATGAGAGAATTGAAAATACTGGAGGACTTTTACCCGAGAAACGTGACTAAGGAAACAGAAAGGTGGCAGCCCCCAACAAATCGGTGGGTCAAGGTTAACTTCGACGGAAGATTTTACAACGACCTGGAGGCATCAAGTTCAAGCATAATCATTAGGGACAACAAAGGCTTGATAATGGGTGCAACATGTAATTGGAATAGGAACATACCGTCTGAGGAGGTGACAGAAGCTTTGGAGGTCCTTCAGGCCGTCCAATTTGCCCAAGAGATCGGGTTTCGAAAAGTCAAAGTTGAAGGAGACTCACTCATGATTATTTCAAAGCTTAGAATGCAAGGTATGGACATGTCGGAGGTTAGTAATTACATCTGCGTAGCTAAACAGATTATAATGGGTTTTGAAAGCATCAAATTTCAGTATATCAAAAGGGGAGGTAATAGGGTGGCTTACTTGCTGATGAAGGAGGGCTTCATTCAGAAGCGAGATGTTCGATGGGTGAAGGTGGTGATTCGAGAGAGTGTGGTGGTCGAGGAAAGGAATTTGTGCAGAACCACATAACGATCACGGTCGGAATGGAAATAGCGCTACAACAGAGAACGAGAGCTAACATTTTCATTGGATCCTTTCAAGCCAGAACATGTCATTGAGTCTATGGTGAGAGTTGAAGTAGTTTTCTTGACGATACGCGTGGGGATGTAAGGGAAGAAGAAGGGTTTTTAATTTTTTTTTGTTTTGATTTTTTTGGAAGTCGAAGAGACTTATTTGTTTTAACGGTTATTTTATTTGGTTTGGTAATGTAATAAAAGTATGTCAGCATTTATTCAAATATATATATATTTAGAAATATTTGTGAAAGAATTTAAAAATCTGTAATTAATAAAATTTGAAATTTATAACACAAAGACAAAAACCTAAAACACAAAATTAATATGAAAAAAAAGACTAAACTTACTTCTACCGTTACATTTTCAAAGAGTTTTTCATTGTAATCAAGATACCTTCTTTTGATATTATTCTTTAATTTTAATTTAACTTGTTTCTTTCATTGTAAAGGTTCACTATTATTACATTCCACTATCCTTGTCTATTTTTCTTTCGTCTTAACCAGCAAGCATAAGATGACCAGAATCTTTATCATCATAATAATCTGTTATCAATTAATTTTGTTTATGAAGTTGAGTGGGTTGAGTATTTGGGATATATGATGTGGAGGATAATCAAAGTTCCTAACCTTTATGAGATCCTTTGCCATCCTAGAATCTAAAAACCCTAGCTAATGGATTTTGGTGCATTGTATCTGCATTGCTATAAAGCATTTTCACTTTTTGCTTTACCTAAACACAGCTACTAATTTATAATGGATTCATAGTCAAATGGATTTACTTTTGCCACCTATAGACAAATGGAATGTATTGGTATTATTATCCATGAAAATTTTCACTTCTAAATACTCTTATCCTAATTTTCTCTTTCTCTTGGTTTTTATAGGACAGATTGGTGATTTATAGTTAAAATCTAGTGTTATATTTTATTATTATTATTACTACTATTATTATTATTAAAGAGCATGTAATCATTCTTAATTGATTTGTGAAATCTAAAATTTTCATTATTTACATATATATTACATAGGGTGTTGTTTGATAAATTAAAAAAATTAAGTGTTGAATTTAAGTTATAAAATATATTTAGTATATTTCATGAAATTAAGTACCGAATATGATTAGACTGGTTAATTAATGTAATTTTTAAATTTTAAAAGTAATTTAAAAAATAAAATTAAAAGAAATAAAATAAAATAAAAAGAACTGAAAAAAATGTACATTGAGTAAGAAGTAGTTTTACACATTTCCATTGAAAAATTCTATAAATTGTTCTTTTATTATGGTTTATAAAACGTAGTTAAAAAATTAAATTAACTGAAATTTTTTTAGTTGATTTAATTTTTTTTAATGAATTGTTAAACAAAACCTAAGAAAAGTTATTGTTCAGAAAATTATTAATTCAATTTTCTTTCAATCTCTACTAAAAAGACAGTAGAGATTATGACCCCATTTGAGAGTTTGATTATAAACATAAATGCGTAATACTTTACTACTATTATGGCTGAAAAATGTTTTTAAAGAAAGTAATTTTTTAACATTAATTTTAAATTTTTTTATCATATTTTATCTTTAATACAATGCTTAAAAATTATTTATAGTTTCTCCTCAACCCTTAAATAAAAAAAAATAATTCCCTTCAGCTAAAGAAAATAATTTTCAAAAGTATTGTGGAAAAGTGTTATTTGTTAATTATTGTTATAAAAAACTAGAGTGAAAGGTTAAAATGTTTATTTTAAATATGAGGTATAAATTAATTTAAATTATAAATTTTAAAAAAAATATATATATATAATGATACATTAAAGCTAAAGAGGAAAATACTGTTGGGGAGGATGAAAGAATAAAAGGAGGTGTTTCGATAATTTTACCATGAAACTTGAAAAGCCAAAAATTAAAATGTAGGTTTGAAATTTAAAAAAAAAAAATTTCTATAAAGTTATCTAAATGTCAAATACAGTATGCTGTAAAAAAAAGTGTTTTTATTCGATAATAGTAGTTAAAAAAAGATTTCTAAATTAATATGAATCTAAGTTAACATTACAACACTTTATATAACATAACAGTAGTTAAGAAAAGAAATTAAGGATTAATTACAATGGATTTGGAGGTCTTAATTATCCATATCTACACACGCTAACTAGTGATATGATAATTACATAAAAAGATTCATCCACTCCATGCCAAGAACATAATTGTTTTCTCCAATATAGAAAACATCTTCATATCCAAATTCCCCATGGAAAACTGGATCAATGGCTTCCATTGACAGTACAGATGAGCTTGTACTTTTGCTGGAAACCCCATCTACTCGTTCCGTTAGTTGCAGGATTTCCTTCTCCGCCTCGCTAAGTTGCTCCTTAAGCTTTACCACCTATAATTGTAACCAAAGAAACAAATTTAAATTGAATGTAAAAGTGGGCTTCGGCTAAGCCCAACCCCTGCCACAAGACAGTATGGTGTATGGAAGTGGACCCTCTGTTTTTCATTGGAAAACATTTTCAACTACTTTTTGTTGTGCAATGAGGTGGCTGTTTGTTGTTCCTTGTCAATGTTATCCCACTTTTTTTGTCCAAGAATATCGTTTCCCACTTTCTTTTAATTGAACATAAACTTATGATCTCATTAACTGATATTTTTAATAGCTTAAACCCAACAACATAAGTACATGACATGGCTTTCTTCGAGCCCTGAGCTCGTGCATGTTCTGATATTGGTGGGTCACCGTATCTTTTTTTATCAAAAAGATAAAGATCAAAGACGCTGCTACTTCCTTAATTAGTTTCATTTCCTTCCAACAAACGCCTCCTCAAGTTTGAATTATTTTTTTAATTATTTAATCTCTGAAAACATACATATTTTTTCCTGTTTGGTTCTAAGAAACCACAAGGAATTATGTCTAAAATATAAGAAAAACAAAGGGTTTGCATTTAAACATCCAAATAAACTTACAAGTGTGATTAAAACCGGATTTTTTCTTTTTTTGCAAGTTAAAATGATTTTCATTTGGGAAATAAAAGATATATGTATATTTACATACCTCGGATTCAAGTCGGCATTTGTCGAGAACAACAGTTTCGTGAAGAGACTTGAGCGTGCTATACTCTTCCTCCAGCTTCTTGTTCTTCCAACGAGCTCTACGATTTTGGAACCAAACAGCAACCTGACGAGGGTCAAGTCCCAGCTCTGAAGCAATCCGATCTTTCCTTTCTGACTCTAGTTTATGTTCGTTACCAAAATTAAGTTCAAGGAGAGTGACTTGTTCCTGGTTAAGCTTCCTTTTTTTAGCCACCGCACACTGGCTGTTCTCCCCTCCCTTGTTCTTCTTCCGCCGCCGTCGAGGCTTCGGTTCCCCTGCTCAACCAAAAGCCTGGCTTAATTATAAAACAATGCAAGAATAAATATGTTTGTGGTTTTAAGTCCATGCCACATTGATCAGTACCTTGGTGTGTTGCAATTTGGGTGTAAAATCCAGGGTAGATTTGGGAGATAAGAGCAATATGATCTTCATGTTCATTCATTTGGCTTGTCATCATTTCATAATCTTGGCTCATTTTCTCTTTCTTTCTAGCTTTTCGGGTGTGTTTTTTTTTTCCTCTGGCTTTCACTTAAATTGAGAAACGGGTGATCCCTGAGAGAAGTAATGGATGAGTTAAGGAAGTGATGTGGTTTATTTATAGGGTTAAGAGTAGGACTAGTTAGCAGTTGTTTGTTTACCATAAGACCTTTGTTTCCAATATTGGACATCACGTTCTTATGAATAACAACAATACCATTATAGTATTACAATTTGGTACACTAGTTTGAGACAATAAGAAATACTGTCACATCTAAACTGTATCATTGAACTAGTTTGGAAAATTCTGTCAACCAAATTTGCCATCCCCACGTCCAACAAGTGGATAAAGTTAGACAACAAAACCCTAAATTTCAAAAGTTCATCGTTTTTTTTTCACTATATAATACATGGTTTGGTTAAAGTTTTAGGATGTGATTGATTAATTGAAAATTTTAAATGTGAAAAAATTATGTATTAAATTTTTATTGTTAAATTTTATAAGTATTGAATTTATATCAAAAAATTATTTAAAAAATTAGTAAATATAAATACGGACTATAATTATATTGTTTGATAAAAGTAAATATTGATTTTTAAAAAATTATTTATTTTTAATTTTAATCTTATTAATATAATATTTTATATTATTTTAGATAATTTTAAATGAAAATAAATACGACAATTTAAATATCTTATTTAAAAACTAATAATTTATTTCAATTTTTAATAAAATAAAATCAATTTAATATTTTCTACCTCAAGTAATAAGTAGCTATATATCTTCTTACCTTATTCAATACTTTTTGGTTAAAATTTTATATTAAGTAAAAATTAAAATAATTACTAAATAAATTTAAAATATTAAATGTTGAAATTTTTTTATAATTTATCAAACACACCTCTATGATATTCTTTCATGTAAGTTCTGTGCATGAGATAAGGATGATATTTTTTTTTTAAAGCTGTAAAAGAAATAATTATCCTGATTTTAACTTAAAACCTAAAATAAATCATTCTCTTAATTGTGATCTCCTTAGACAAAACTAGGATTGGTAGGCTTTCCAAATTAAGTGATAAGGGGTGATGGTGGTAAGCAAGCAAGTAATACATAATTTTGCAAGTTAATTAAAAGGGGTTTGGGGATCCCAAAGCTGGCCACTATTGAAGTCCATAAACAAAGTTGGTAAATTAGGTTTGGCCTCTGGATCTGGGCATTCTAGTCAGCCATTGTTGTCCAATTGGGAGGTATTTTCACTTATTTCCATGTGTCTGTAAAATGGTTATAACTATGAGCCAATACCCCATGACTACTTTTAACCATATCTCAATCGTGGCTCGAGAGACGAATGAAAAACATAAAGAAAAGTTATGAAAATTTGGGATTAGTTAGTACTTTCATTAAGTATTATCATTTTTTTTCAAGGGAATTAAGAATTATTATTATTACAGATGCATCGGGGAAGCAATCTTTTCTTTTTGAAAGAATATTAAGGTTGTTGGAGAAATCTCTTAAGGTCAGAAGTAGAAGAGAGGATATGTCGTCATTGTTGACGTCTTGATTTTATTAAAAATTAGAGTTTCTAATTTTTGATTGGATAATGTTTCCTACATTTCCATCATTTCACTCTTAAGATAAACTTTTCCACTATTGGATTTTAAGCCAAAAGAATAGGGGATTGGGTTATGATTTTATAACTAAAAAACAAAGTAAATGAGGTGGAAGAGCTGCTTAAAACAACATAACATTTTTTTTTCTGATATCCACAATTTTGTAATTGAAAAATGAAATCCATTGATAAAGTGTTAAATTGATGTGACAAAATTATAATTTACTTAAACCCCACAATTTAACTATTTATATATATTATGTTTAGGTCCAATTTTCGGCTGAAATTATGATTCACTTAGATTGTTAATCACCCTTTGGATTTAATTAGTTTTTCATGTGGTTTTGATGATAACAAAACTTGCACACTTATTTACGTCTCATGGTTAGTTCACTTGACTGATGCTTTGGGGGAATATTGGAGTGGAGACAAGGACACGAGTCACTACCCACTTTGTCTGTGTCTTTGGAAAAAGTCTCGTATGTAAACTTCATAAAGAGATTGATTTTTTCATGTCGTGAATATAATATAAATTAATGTGAAACAGATAAGGTGGAGCTCCCCCCATAAGTTCCATGAAGGCACTTGAGGGAACATCAAAGCCAAAAACTTTTTATTGATGGGTGAGTTGCATCAAGTCAGTAAGCAAAGGTCCTTTGATCCACAGAATACAATGGCTGGATGGCAGTGGGAAGTTAAAGTTAGCTATAGCTAGCTAGGGGGCTAAGTGGCACGAGGAACAAGTTGGTTGGCACGGCTGGCGGTGAGCCGGTGACTTAAGGGGTTCCTTCTTTTGAATTACCATGGGACAAGACAGATGCACACACACCCTGCTTTAACTTGGTACGAATTAAATGCCAAGGAAAATGCTCTGCTTATTTTGCCTTTACATTGAAAAGATGCTCTTACTTTTCTAACCAATAATGATTTTCTTTGACAGATTTTCACAATGTAGTGGACTTGTTCTTCCCCATCTCCTTCATTATCTATATAAAATAAATATACTTACATAACCAAAAACTTGCCCAAAGTTAATATTACCATTTACCAATTATTGTTATTGGTAAGTATGTTGATGTTAAAAGGTTATTAACTCAAGAAACTTTACATCGGACAGTGAAAATCTTTGCTTCCTGCCATGATATATATATTGAGCTGAGGTGACGAATTCCAAAACCCAAATTTGACCAAGAGATAAAGATCATGTGAATACAATCAAGAAAAGAAAAGAACGAAAAAAAAAATACAAAAGAAATGTAGTTTGTTTAATTCCCTCCAAAGATTGGGAGGCAAGGAGAATCTATTAAAACAAAGAACAGTTTCAGGCTGTACTAAATTATCCTAAGGTTTCCTTCAATCGAGAGAAAGCTCTTTTTGAAGTTGCAAGTGGGCTAACAATAGGGGAAGTAATCATCTATTTTTTTTTCTTTCTGAAAATATCAGTGGAACAATGGTAAATGTTCTGCTTTTCTATGTATCTTGTCTGACACAGATGACTTCAATCCAAACAATGATCTGATTAGAAAGGTTTCCAGTTTTCTTCAAGGTCGACAAAGGGTGATTCTAAGAGCTAGCGTGGCTCAAATTCAAGCCATGTAAGTGATGGAAAAGACCCTCTTTAAGGGCTGACAATGACTGGTTTCATGGGCATGGGGAATGCACATGGGGTGCAACCAATTACAGTCCCCAGTTCCGACTCTCCTCTGAAACTTAGCTTATTTTGGGACCACCTCAAGTTCTGTCCATACACGTGTTCCTTTCCAGGAGATGTACGCACTTAGGACTCTTCCAATGTCAATGCCTAGCCGCATTCATGCTCTTATTTCATTCTTTGAATTAATCCCACTTTAACCATCACTTTTTGTTTTCTTTTTCATGCATGTAAACAAGGAGAAATTAAAAGGGTAAGTTCACCTTAGATGAATCATATCCTAAAAGATCAATCAATAAATTTATGATGAATAATTTGGATGGATTGATGGAAAAAAGATATATAGTTGCTATAAAAACATTGATGGCTCCATTTTGCTTCTATCTAAAACTGCTGAAATTGGTTGAGGGTTTCACTTTCTGCCAAGGACTAGTGCTAACTCTTAGTCGAAATAGATATATAACTGGGTCCCCTTATAGCACCAATGTGACATGAATTTTCGTTATTGGAAAGGATGAATGATATAAGGCTGGTAGTGATCAAGACAAACATTAAATGGGTGTTAATCCCTTAAGATAAAGGTTGTTATACCTAGCATTATCTAAGATTTAAATCAAGGTTAAACTTGGATTACTTAACTTTAACCTTAGGTTACAAGAAAGAAAGGATAAGGATGAAACCAACCAGATATATATATATATATAGACAGATTCTTTAAGTTAATTTGAGCTGTACTTTTTGTTATTGTTTAATGAAGAAATCAGAAAAGCTAGGCTGAGGAAGATGCGCATGGCATGGGAGAGATTCCACTGAATATGCTTTTGAGCTTTGTTTATGAATTCATTTACTTTGACTAAATAATGAAAAATGAAAGAGCTTAAATTAATAATAAATGGTTTTGTCATGTTTGTCCCGACAAGTCCATCTCTTGTTTCCCTATCTTCCAACTTCAATGAGGTGTTAATTAAACAAAAATCTGCAAATTGTTATAAATATATTAAATGGATGTTTATAACCCCTTTAAACATATTAAACTAATGAGATAATCATTAAATAGAGTAATTAAGAAAACTTAATTCATTAAATGTAATACATTTACTAATTGAATGTAAAGGAGCTTAAAAATAGTACATTGTAAGTGAAAATTAAATAATGAAAATTCTCTCGTATTTTTATCCACTTTTTACTTATTATTATTGATTTATTAATTTTTCTATAACACGTTATCAACACGAGCTTCTACAAGTTCATAGTGAAGTTTACGTCATTTCAACTTTATATAATTTGCCCGTATAACTCTCATTAAACTATATATGGTATACATATTTTCATATAATTCTTTTATTTTATTTTCTGTTGGAAAATATGGACATCATATATATAATAAGGGTAATTACATGTTATTATTTACTATCATGATAGGTTAGTCCAAATTAAAAGTAATCTAATTTGGTTAAAATTTTATTGGGCTTTAATTATTAAATAAAGTTTGAGTCAAATATGTGTAGATACTCTAGTAATTGAATTCTAATCAAATTCTGATTAATGATGGGCTAATTAGAATTTGATTAGAACTAATATGGCAAGGTTATAAATATTAGGATTATGGTCCCCAAATTATACACAAGATATCTTTTTTAATATCCCATCATTAGGAAAGAGAGAGCAGATATTCTCTGAACTTCTTGTGTGCTAATTTGAAATATTAAATTCTAAATATTTGGTAAAACTTCAAGAAATTCATGGATTCAGGTACGCTTCCGCATCTAGTTTTGTTCTTGATTTATTCTTGATGATTTGACATGATAAATCCTGATTTATTAAGTTTTACTTCAAATTTATTTTACAAATCTAACAAGTGGTATCAGAGCCTCGTTAGTTGAATCATTGAGAATAAATTGATTCTCTATTAATTTTTATTGACTCGATTTTCAAATTTCATAGATATGATATTTCATGTTGATTTTTTTAAATTCTTGATAAATTTCTTTTAAGTTTTGCTTAATTATGATTCAGTCCTTTTAGGGTTTATACATAAAAAATTTAACTTTTCCTTTAAAATTGAAATTATTGTGGACTAAACCTACGTAATTTCTACTTTCAAATTTTTGATATTGTCTTTTTTAAATTATTTCCTTTCAAATCACAATGACCTAACCCATTTGATTTTGACTTCAATTGATTTGGTCCAGTAATTTATTACCTATATATGAATATTATTCTTATAAAATATAAGTTAATGCTTGACAATTAAAACGTGATTGATAATTAATCATTAATGGTGATTGGTTATTAATCATTAATTTTTTTATGGATTTATTATCATAACATTTTTATTATGTTTTGGCTAAACATATCAATTTGATTATGTTAGCAATATTTATAATTTGTTTATATGACGAATTTTCATGTTATCAATTCTTCTAAGAATCAAGTTTTGTTTATAAGAAAAATATATATTAAGATCGGCGGCTACGAATTACCTTAAAGGTTTTAAGTTTTTTTTGTTGGTTACATGAATTTATATTCGGTGGTTATGGATTTGTTTTTAAAATATTTGTGTGTATAAAGAAGTTTTATGGTAATGTCTTAGTCATGAATATAAATTTGAGTTTACATGAAATATGTAAGGCAAACCAGTATTATTTTTTAGTTATTATATAATTGTGTGTATATATTGTGTGTATATATATTATATGCATATCAATGATTTTGAAGATTAATGCATGATTATAGTTGGCATGAATAGGTGTTTATAATCATTATTCAATAAGATATATTTTATAGTTTAATTAGTGAAATTAAATTTTGATAGATATCATTTAAGTTAAATTTTTTTTATGGTTATATATTCAAATTTATAGACGCTTTGGTGCTTGATTCCTTTTTTTTATCGGCATAAGTGCTTATTTTTTAGTTATTAATATTAGTCGATGAATTTCAATTATCTATGCTGCCAAGATATAAACAAATATATATTTAGTTTTAAGTTTGGTCGAATAATATTTGGGTTTGACATATTATTATTTCTAATATTCAGTTAAATTATATTGATATAGTCTATGGTATGAATTATGGGGTATGTCAACTATTATGGTTTTATTTATGAGATATATTGACTTGAAGTTTTTATTTCAAGTATTCATTTGAATCTCTATTTAATCATAAATATAAGTTTGGATTTACGTGATATATGTAGGTTAAGTTTTTTCTATTTGATTATGAATACATGTATATGCATGAATTGCTTTAGTGTTTTTATTCATACCAAAATTATGAATACATGTGCTTGTTAATTATTTGGCTTTGAACCACTACATTATTTTTGTTTGGTTTTGATATATATGGTTTTGGAACAAAAAAGAAATAGTCAAAAATTAAGGTTTTCGGTTTTTTATTGCATTATTAAGACAACCTTATTTTGGGTTATTTCGAAGTCTATAAAGCAATAAAAAAATAGTTTTGACATTTGACTATTGGGAAAATTTTAAATTTGAATATTGTATATTTATATATTTTAAAATAACTTAATTGAAGCAATAAGTTACCAAATTGATTTTTTTTGTATAAATTATTTTGTTTTAAAATATAAAAGTTTTTGTGCATGTAACTTAAGTTATGTTGATATTGATCGGCCCAAATGAAGGTTAATAATATTACAAGTACAACTATGGTGATAAACATGTGACTATTATTCGGTTTTACGTGTGAGTAATAAATTGGCACAAAGGAAGATTTATTGTCCGACATATTCTTATTGTCAACGTTTGATTACTACACCAAGATATCACTTACAAGTTAATATTTTGTCCAAAGATGAAATATTAATGGAGTGTCCGATATCATAAGATGAGGTTTACCTTTATTCAAATTATTTTAGTTTAAATTTGAAGTCTTATGTGAAGTTGTTTATGGTTTATGATTTATTCAACTATTATTATATTTGTCAACTTCACTATATGTTGTTTTGGGATAACTATATATACATATATATACTAGTATCTTTTAATTTGATTGAAAGATGAAATTAAAAGAAATATTTCGAAACGAATAAATTCAAATTTTGGCTTTGGGTTTTAATTAAGGATGTCTAATATTTTAAATAGGTTAGTTGAAACAAAATGCTGCCAAAGTGACCAACTCTTTTGTGTAGATTAGTTTATTTGAAATATCAAGATGATTATATGTTTTTGTGATTCATGCGTTTATTAATTGACCCAAAGGTAAGTTAATATTTGGCAGAATTTCAACGACATCTGTGGTGATAAATGTGTGATAATTATAAGGTATTGTAACGCCCCAATTTGTGGGAATTCTGTGAATGTTGGCATAGGTTTAATTATGTTAGTGGGCCTCTAGAAGGCCCAAGCTTAAGATAGAACCCGGCAATTTTAGTTAATTTTTGTTCCATAAGAAAAAGGGAGTGAAATTATGAAATAGGACCTATGTGAAAATGTTTAAAAATGCTATAGGCTAAATTGAAGTGGCCAAATAAATAGGAGTACAAAATAGGAGGATTTGCATGACAAACCTCCCATTTTACATGAAGTGGCCAGCCATCATGTTGTTGTAGACAATATGAGCACTTGATATCCATAATTCATGGTACAAATTGATAATGGGTTAGGTAAATGTTCCATGATAATGGGTTAGGTAAATGTTCCATGATAATGGGTTAGGTAAATGTTCCATGATGGGAATTTCATGTCTTTTGTATTAAAGAATTAAATGGATGAAATATGAAATTTTATTAAAAGAAAAAGGGGTGAAAAGAACAAAGTTTTGTCCATCTTTGCTCATCATAGCCGAAAGTTAGAGAAGAGAAAGGAGAGGATAAAGCTCTTGAATGTTCGGTCACTTGGGGAAGAAAATTGAAGGTAAGTTCATGGTAATTTGCTTCTATCTTGATGTTCATGAGTTCTTCTTGATTCTACCTTAACTCTTGAAACATATTTTGGTTTTTAGTTGTGCTGTGAGCATTTAGTCATGAATTAAAATGAAGGAAATGGTTGTTGTTTCATGTTCTTTTGATGAAAAATGGAAGATAGGTGAAGTTGAGCCAAACAAATGAGCATGCATGTGCCTTAGATGCTAAGGGGAAAATCCGGCTAACATGTTGTGCTTTAAAATGATGAAATGGAGATTATACTTAAGTAAAATCATAGATATGTGATGATTGACTGGTGATATACATGTTTAAATAACAAGCATGCAAGTTATGTGTGAAAGAGTGATTTGGTAATAAATCTACTTGGGACAGCAACAGTAACATGACTTTGGAAAATCACCATAAATTGTGAGAGATGAGTTAGAAGATGAATAAATTATGTAATTAAAGCTTAATGAGTCTAGTTTCAAATGAAATAAACAAGAACATATTTTGAATTCTGTACAATGAGAAACTTGATTCGTAATGAAGAGTGGTTAAATTAGTCAAACAGTGAAACATGGGAAACTTTGAGAAAAATATGGTATTGATTGGACAAACCAAAAATTCTGAAAATTTTATGGATATAAGATCTATGAGTCTATTTTCAGGGAAAATTAACGGAACTTGATTTGGAGTTTCGTAGCTCCAGTTATAAATGATTTAGTGACTGTTGCTCAGGAAGACAGCTTGCAGTGAAATTATGATTATGTGGTAAACATTGACAAAAATTTGTTAATGAGTTGCTTAGTGATTTCTGATATGCTTACTATGATCTGTAGGTGTGGTTGGCCGAATATTGTAAGGGGTTAATACGTAGTTTGTATTTGAATAGTTAGATTGCCGAATATTGTAAGGGGTTAATACGTAGTTTGTATTTGAATAGTTAGATTAACGTGTTAGTAATCCAATTGTAGGCGGTTCGTGTGTGGATCTCGTCAGCATATCGTTGCAAACAGGTGTGTAACTAACACCCTCTTATGGACTAGATCGGCACAAGCCGAAATGTCAAAAAGTCGGTATTTTGAAATCTTGCGAGTGTGTGAATGCTCATGAGATTAATAGTTTGATGTATATGGTAAATTAAAGTGATAAGACTGCAGAGTGCGCGATTCTATGCATTTCGATATTTTTGGGCTTAATGGGCCCAAATTGTTAAGAAAGCGCGGTAAGTGTTTCTGATCGTACGTAAATGACTATGTTATGTATGAAAACCTTAAGAATAGTTAAATTACTTGAATATCCCTATGTATGCAAAATTACCATTATACCCTTAGGGTTACTTTTGACTGAAAAGCATGACGATCTGATTCTGTATGATGTATGCCATGATTATATATCTGTTGCATAGGGACTTGGGTTATACTATGGAGGAAGCGTCCTG
Organism: Gossypium hirsutum; assembly: GCF_007990345.1. Taxonomy (NCBI): domain Eukaryota; kingdom Viridiplantae; phylum Streptophyta; class Magnoliopsida; order Malvales; family Malvaceae; genus Gossypium; species Gossypium hirsutum. The sequence goes on from NC_053434.1 coordinate 27,754,587, forward strand.
GTGGCTATGCCACAATTTATCTAATCTGGTGGCTCTGCCACATATATCTGTCCTGGTGGCTATGCCACAATTATCTGATCTGGTGGCTCTGCCACATATATCTGTTCTGGTGGCTCTGCCACAATATCTGTATCTGGTGACTTCGTCACAATATCTGGCAGCCTCGCTGCGATTTCTGTGGTGTGTAGCGGTTGGGTGGGTCGAGTAGTCTCCCCACATGGTGTAAGGCTGGTACGGGGGTGTTATGGATGAATCTGGGTTGGGTTTCTGCATAAACATGTAATATCTGTTTTGTTCTGTTATGGGCCTATGGGCTTTATTCTGAATTCTGTTCTGGGCTAAGGCCAACTTATTCTATTTCTGTGGTTTGAGCTGATATAAGCTATGGTTGGGTTAATTTACACACTGAGTTTCCCCAAACTCACCCCTTTTATTTTCATCCACGCAGGTAACCCCCAACCATAGTGGGCTTGGAGCTGTGAGGGAATTCGGAGTGGCCACCCGTTCTGAAAGTTTGATTTTCTTCTGGTGAACTGGACATCCTTTTATTTATGTTTGAAGTTTTGGGTTTTTAAATGTAATAAGGCCGCTTAATTATTTTTGATGGTTTTAATATGTATTACTAAGATAGGTATTACTTATTTTAACTGTTGAAATTGGATAGCTTTAGGGCGCGTTTTCAAAAGCAACAATTGATTTCAAAATAACACGACAACAAGCAAAGCTTCCGCAATAAAAGTATTTTCCAAAATTAATCACTTTTCCTAAAAATGACTTAATCAAATCGGTTTCCTAGAAATATCCATGACGTTAAGGTGTGGCAATGGCGGTATGCATGTCTAGGATTGGAGCCGAAAGGAGCTTGGTACTTAAGCAGTCCGATGGACTCACCACCTCTTTTCCGGTTTCCTACCTGGTGCACAGTTTCCATTCACTTTAACCTATAATGAAATTATCTTTTAAAACACTAAGTAAGTTTTTCTGGATCAATAATATAAAATGTTTTGAACGCTTCGATGTGGCATGTCGGATCCGGTCATAACGTCTGGACCGGGTTTGGGATGTTACAGGTATTTTATGTGAGCAATAAGTTAGTCCAAAGATTAATTAATTGTTTGACATAATTTATTGTCAATGTTTGATTGCTACAACAAGAGTACCGCTTACTGTTAATATTACTGTCCAAAGACTTGATATTAATGTTGTGCTTGGTATCTTGAGATGGGATTAGCCATTATCTTGAATTTATTGTTTACTTATGAAATTTGATGTGAGCTTATTTTTTGTTCTATATTCAGCTAATTCATCTTCTACTGCCACAATATCTGCTGATATAAATTCTATACCCATGCTTAATGGGACTAATTTCAATGAATGGAAAAGGCACTTACTTATAGTGTTTGGTTGTATGAACATAGACATTGCACTAAGGGAAGAACAACCTGCACCTCTCACTACCGAAAACACCCCTTATGTTAAAAGGGATTTAGGATTGTTTAAATTGCATGAGTCTAATGATCATGAAGCACAACATTTTAGAAGCCTTTAGGGGCATAGAATCTGAAAAGATTACTCAGGCCAAGGTTTCCTTGACAAAATTGAGAAACATTTTGCAAAAAACAATAAGGTTGAAGTGACATCACTTATGATTTTTTTTATGTCTGTAAAGTTAGGGTTAAGGAAATTCTGAGCGATCTAAGGGTTATGTGTTTTATGATCCCATAATTAGAAATATTTTTGAGACAAGAATTGTAATATTCTTTGAGGATGTTGAGTTTGGGGGGAGAAATAAGTTTAGAGACATTGCTTTTGAGGAGGAATTAGATTCTAACTCAGTTCCTACTATCACTTTTGATGATGTTTAGGTTCTCATACCTATTATTGATTAAGAAGTGAATCTAGAATCTCAATAAGACAATATTAAACAACTCCTTATTCAAGATGAGGTAATTATTCTAGAAGAACAAACTTAACAACCTCCAGAATGAATGTCATTGAAAAGGTCCACTAGAGAAATGGTTATAATGGCTTTAGTGGAATATTTTGACATTAAGCTACATCAGATGAATATTAAGTTAATGGTTTCTCAATAGTAACATTGATCATACATTTATATGGTGCAATTAGAAAGCTTTGTGTCTAATGATGCAAAGTTAATGGTTTGCAAAGAACTTCATTTATGGGCTTAAGCAAACTTCTCGTCAATAATATTACAAATTTTACCAAATGATTATCTCATTTGGTTTAGAGATGAATTTTATTGATAACCGTATATACCATAAGTTTAGTGGAAGTAAGGTTCTATATTTGGTTTTATATGATAATGACATACTGATTGTCAATAATAAGTATAGCCTAAATCAATGCCTTAAGAATATTTTTGAGATTACAAAAATGAATTAGATTTTTTACATTTTAGCAGTGGAAAGTCTAATGTACGTTCAAGTTTATATACATTGGAATATTGTGTCCACTATTGGGATGTTAGGCAGATATTTTAAGTAACCTTGGTTTGGACCATTGGATAGCATCCAAAAGAGTTATAAGGTATTTTCAGAGAAAAAAAGATTACATGCTCACATATCGGAGGTCTAATCAGTTAGAGATCATCAGGTATACAGACTCCGATTTTGATGGAATATGGATACAAGATTTTGTCACTAATGTGCAAATTGTGAAAACAAATTACAATCTTTTATCCAATAGCAACAAGAGCACATCAAAGTCAAAACACATAGACTTTAAATTCCTGGTTGTTAAAGTAAAAGTTTAGAGTTGTTAGGTGTTTATAAAGTATATTTGGAAAAACTCCATGATTGCAGATCCGCTTACTAAGGGACTACACCTAAGGTTTTTCATGAGCACATTGCTCATATGGGTGTAATATCATTTAAGGATATTTGGTTTTAATGAGAGTTTGTACTTTTAAATGCTTTTATGTTATAGACACATTTTTAGTTATTTCAGTTTAAAGATATTAAGTTTATTTTCTGTAGAAATAAAGTTTATTTGGTTTATTCACACTCTAATTTTGGTAAGGTTTGATCTCACTAGGGAGGACCAGTTGGAAATAGACATGTTTAGATCATATTGCATGTAATTTCCATGCTACACATCCATACTTGATCTATGTCATTTGGTTGTGTTAATATACGTGATCATGGATGGATTTAGTTACGATATATGTAATGAAAATTGCCTTGGTTCTATGTTAACATAATTAATGGACAAGATTGTTCGAAATACCTTTTGGATATGATAGTAAAATTTTGAGCTCATACGATTATATAATGACATGTAATTATAGAGTAATTAGTATATATATGTGGACCAAGTGGCAGATTATTGGAAAATATGGACATCACATATATAATAAGGGTAATTACATGTTATTATTTACTATCATGATAGGTTAGCCCAAATTAAAAGTGATCTAATTGGTTAAAATTTTATTGGGCTTTAATTATTAAATAAAGTATGGGTCAAATATGTGTAGATACTCTAGTAATTGAATTCTAATCAAATTCTGATTAATGATTGACTAATTAGAATTTGATTAGAACTAATATGGCAAGGTTATAAATATTAGGGTTATGGTCCCGAAAGTATACAAAAGATATCTTTTCTAATATCCCATCATTAGGAAAAAGAGAGCAGATATTCTCTGAATTTCTTGTGTGCTAATTTGGAAGATCAAATCCCCAAGATCCGGTAAAACTTCAAGAAATTCATGGGTTTAGGTACGCTTCCGCATCTAGTTTTGTTCTTGATTTGTTCTTGCTTTATTCTTGATGATTTGACATGATAGCTCCTATTTTATTAAGTTTTATTTCAGATTTATTTTACAAATCTAACATTTTCTAGATGAAATATTTACTTTGGGAACATTTGCACATTTATTTTTACAACTAAAATCTAATAATGACAATTATATATACATGTTTTTTTTATTAAAATAAATTTCAATTAATGTAATTTTTAACGCCCCAAAAATTTATATTTTTACTTTTGTGAATTCGTGACGCAACTATGTATCTGCCTTAGTGGTTAAGTGTTCTGGGTGTGTGTGTGAGGTCCCAAGTTCAAGCTTTGACTTGGGCAAATTTTGGTTTTTCTGAATAAATCCTTAATTTTGTTTAACAGGCTTTTATTTAATTGGTTAGGGATATACATCAGGATGGGCATGTTGGTCTGGTGGTTAAGTGGAGTGAAAATAAGTTGGAAGTCTGGAGTTTGGTCCTTGTGCAAACAAAGGGTTTATTTTACTCTCTGTGCCGTATGGGTGTTCTAGTCTAGCCAAAATACTGAAGTGTTTGAGTGAAATTTGAATTCGGTAGTTGAAAAGAAGTGGTGGATGGTTTTGGGGAGTGGAATTAGGGATTTGGGAAGGAAAATTAGGAGTAAGGAGTTTGAGAATATCCGAAATTAGGTGTTTGTAAGTTCAGCTTTCCTCCCTCACTCTTTCAGATTTTCTGACGGTTTCCCTCTCTGCCAAAACCTCTACCGAATTTTCCCTTCCTATTTGTTGAATCTGCTTTTTCCCTTCCTCTCACTTTTTAACTTCGTTTCCGATTCGACATATTTGCGTAGCATAGTTCACATGTCCGGTAAGTTTGAGTTAAGCGGTTTGTTTCCATTTGATGATTCTCATTTGATGTGTTTCGTTATGCCAATTAGGGGAGGATTGAAGGGCTCGTAATTGCTTGATGGAGTGTTGTGTGGGAACTGTTGTTCATCGATTCAAGGTAAGGTTGGGCTGCTATTTGGGTGAGAACCTCGATTCGAGTTTGATTAGAGTCCGTGTTATAAACGATTAATAAGTGATTATTATGCAAATATAGGTACTGCAGTGCTTGGGGGTGGTTTTGCAACACATCGATACCAGGTGTGTACTTGATTGCATAGAAAATGAGGTTCTGGCAAAAGTTGAAAACCTCACTATCGACACCACACGGGCATGTGCTCGCCCATGTGGTAGGCCGTGTGACATAACACGAACGTGTGATCGATGAGATTAGGCCGTCCGTACCAGACACGGGTTTGTGGGCCCACACGGGTAGGCCATACTGGTATGTAGATTCTGGGCCAGGCCGTGTAATTCACATGGCTAAGGCTAATTTGGGCCGTGTGGGCCAACACGGGCAAACAACATGGGCGTGTGAGCCATTTTCACTGATTTGTTACTAGGGTTGCATAGGTTACCTAAGACGGCTGTGAACCTACTGTAGGGTCGGTAAGCTTACCTAGACCCCTAATTGAATGAAATAACTGTATGACTGATTTATATGTATACATGTTATTGAGCGTGATGATGTTTCACTGAACTGATATTGTATGTACTGTACTATGTTATAGCATGTCATAACTGTATATTGCATTGCATTGGGTTGGGGGTTGATATTGTTCGGAGGAAGTGTACTGAAAGGCTTCGAGCCTAATTTACTGGCAGCACAGCTGCAAACTACTGTCTAGTGCTGCATTCAGTGCTACTTGGAGTGTAAGGATGGGAGGGTCAATTATGTCCCCACATGAAGTGTAGGGTTGGACGGAGATGGTGTGTAGAGGCTGGATGGGTAGGATTTCTATGACTGCATATCTATTACTACTACTGATACCATGATGGGCTGAAGCCCTACTGCATGACTTTTTGTATTGAGATGGGCTAAGGCCCAAACTGGACTGATACTGATACTGAAAAAGGCTTAAGCTCGAACTATGATTATCTGGTTGTTGTCTGTTTATTTGTATGGGGATTACACACTGAGTTTACTTAAACTCACCCCTTTTGTTTTATATGTACAGGTAATCCCCGGATATAGGCAGGTCGGTGCAGCGGAGGACTCAGTGGTGGCCACACGACTTCTTTTACACTGTTTATTACCTATTCATGATTTTACTTTTATTTGGGAGTATTTTGTTGTAATTATGGCCTTTACGGATTTTGGTTTAAATTTGGATTTATACTGTTTTATGATTTAAATCTGCTAGTGTTAGGTAAAACTCGAGTTTTCAAATGAAATTGTTGTTTTATCAAAAATACCTCGAATACACAAACTGTTTAAAAGCTTCCACAATGAAAAACGTTTTGGGCATTGAATATCGATTTGCAAATGATTAATGTTTTGAAAACGAACGACATGATTTGAAATTAACATAAGATAATGAACAAAACGTTAAATAGAAAAAGGGATTTAGGAACGACATATTTTTCGAAATGCACTACCATGTGACATCGTTAGATTCGGCCATAACGTCTAGGCCGGGTTTAGGGAGTTACATAATTTGTGTTAAGTTATTATTCTGACTATTCCTCTCTATGCCAGTATTTGACATAAATATTATTATTTAGAAAATTTGGTATATATAATTGAATTATTTTAGGATTAAGAATGCTTATTATTTTACCAATATATTTTTTATTTTGGTTCAAGTGATTATAATGTCAAATCTTGGCAAACTTGAATTTGCAGCCTTAGACATCTCAGGCAAGAATTATTTATCATGGGTGTTAGATGCTAAAATTCACCTAGATGCTAAAGGTCTAAGAAATACTATATTAGTAGATAAAGAAGCACCTAATAAAGATAAGGAAAAAGTAATGATTTTTATCCTTCATCATCTACATGAAGGATTAAAAGTGGAATATCTCACTGTGAAAGACCCTCTTGAGTTGTGGAAAAATTTGAAAGAATGATGTTGACCATCAGAAAATGGTGATACTCCCTAAAGTTTATTATTATGATTGGATGCACTTATCATTGCAAGATTTTAAGATTGTAAGTGAATACAATTTAGAACTTTTCAAAATTAGTTCTCAACTAAAATTATATGGAGAAAACATAACTGATAAGGACTTGTTAGAGAAAATATTTTCAACCTTTCATGCTACTAATATGTTCCTGCAGCAGCAATACCGTGAAAAAGGTTTTAAAAGGTATTCTGAATTGATTTCATGCCTTTTAGTGGTTGAACAAAATAATGAGCTGTTGATGAAAAGTCATGGAATTTGTCTCACTAGTTCTGCATCATTCCTTAAAGTGAATGTAGTAGCACACAATAATTACGAAAATAGAAAATATAGAGGTCGCAGCCATGGTCGTGGATGTAGTGGGGGATGTAGTCGAGGATGTATTAGTAATCGTTATCATGATGGTCATAACAATGATACTTCTAACCACCAGAAAAAGAATAACAATGAAAGATAAGAAAGAAGTGGTCAAAATAATACTTCAAAGATTGTTGAGAATATATGCTACTGATGTTGTATAAAGGGTCATTGGTCACGTACCTGTTGTACGTTTGAGCATTTAGTGAAAATTTATCAAACATCCAATAAAATTAAGGGAAAGCATATGGAGACAAATTTTATATTCCAAAATGATGAAATGAAGTCAAAAGATGAAAATATTCACTATAATACTAAAACAAACCATGCCTACGAGGGTGATAAATTTAATGACCTTAATAATATAACTCACCTAGATGTGGCAGATTTCTTTGAGAATCATTAGAAAATTTGATGTTATTTTGACATTTTTATGTTGTTTTAAGTATGTTTTATTTTCTTGTATAAAGAATATTTTATATATTTAATAATTATTTGCAATGTTTCTCATATTATATTTTGTTTGTTTTTATGAAGAATATGAATATTCAACAAAATTTTGATGGACTCAAAATCAATAGAGACATGTGTCTTGCAGATAGTGCTACAACACATATGATACTTAAAGATAAAAAAAATATTTTTCTCATTTAACAATGAGTAATGCCCATGTTAATACAATATTGGGTAGTTCAAAACTTATTGAAGGCTCTGGAAAAGCTATTATATTATTACCTAAAGGTCCAAAATTTTTCATTGATGATGCTTTATATTCCACTAAGTCTCAAAGAAATTTATTGAGTTTTAAAGATATTCGTCTTAATGGATATCATATTGAGATTATGAATGAGAAAATTATTGAATATCTATATATTTCAAATGTTGAATATGGAAAGAAATATGTTTTGGAAAGGCTACCTGCTCTTTCAACAGGTTTATATTATACACATATTAGTGCAATTGAGTCACATGTTACTACAAACCAGAAGCTTCTAGAACCACATACTTTTACTATTTGGCATGATCGATTAGGCCATCCCAGATTTATTATGATGCGAAGAATCATCGAGAATTTAATTGGGCGCCCGCTAAAGACCAAAAGATTCTTGAATTCAAGGATTTATCTTGTATCGCTTGTTCTCAAGGAAAATTGATTATTAGACCATCACCAGCTAAAGTTGGGATTGAATCTCCCGCATTTCTGGAACGTATTCAATGTGATATATGTAGGCCCATTCATCCACCATGTGTACCATTCAGATACTTTATGGTATTAATAGATGCATCTAGTAGGTGGTCACATGTGTGTTTATTATCGACTCGCAACCTAGCATTTGCGAGTCTACTTGCTCAAATAATTCGATTAAGAGCATAATTTCCAAATTATGCAATCAAAACTATTCGTCTTGATAATGATGGTGAGTTTACATCCCAAGTTTTTAATGATTATTATATGTCAATTGGGATTAATTTGAACATCCTGTAGCTCATGTTCACACGCAAAACGGTTTAGCTAAATCTGTAATAGCCCGATTTTAGCTAAATCAGAACAGTAGTTTCAGAACCACAAATCTAATGTTGGAAAATTATTTCAATATTATTTTATGTGTTTACAGCATGTTATTTGACATGTGTGAAAATTTCGTGAGCTAATTTTATTGTTTGGATGGTTAATTCAAGAAAAAGGACTAAATCGCGTAAAATGCAAAAGTTGCATTCTATTTGTTAAAAGTGTTCAATTGTTATGGTTTATTAAACCAAAGGTCCTTATGATGATATTAGACCATTGGTAGTGTAAGTGGACAACTATGGCTATCCATTATATGTTTATAAATGTTTATAATTAAGGTTAATTTTGGAAATTTATAAATAATGTTATTATTAATAAAACAAAAGAAAATTTATTCATATTATCATCACTTTGAACCAAAAATAAGAGGAAAAAGATATCCATTTAGGGCTTGAGATATTCGGCCAATGATCGTGATTTTCGTGACAGGTAAGTTTTCAATATTTATAATTAATCGTTCTTGAAACTAACTATTATCGCGATGCAGGCAAGTGTACCTATCGAACAGTAGTATAGTTTTAGCAAGACCAGATTGTCGAACCCAAATGAACTAAAAGTACTAGTAATGACTGTCTTTTTATTATCTAGCCTAAGAATAAGGGGGTTTTGTTTTAACTAACTAATTAACTAATCTAAGAATTCACAGAGAATGGAATTGGGGGATTACTTTTTGGAAAACGATTAAATTAAGACAATACCTAAGGAAAAATCCACCTAGACTGTACTTGTTATTCTGGCTCTGAATCGGATGATTTATTCATTTAACTTGTTTCGTATAGATCCCTAAGTTATGTTATTATCCCTATTCAAGACTAATAATGTCTAATCCCTAGATTGAATATTTGAGACTTTTCTCTAATTAACACCCTAGGGTTGCATTAACTCGATCTATGGATCCCCTTATTAGGTTTCACCCTAATCCGACAAAATCTTGTCACCCTATGTCTAGGTGCGCAATCAACTCAGCTTAATTATGACAATTTACTCTTAGACAGGGTCTATTCCTCCTCTGAATAAGAGCTTGTCTTGAATCAGTATCCTGGGGTATCAAAACAAGAATTAAGAACACATAATTAAGAACAAGTTAAATATTTTATCATACGATTCAGAAAATAATAACAAGATTCGTCTTCGGTTTCATTCCCCTTAGGTATTTAGGGGTTTTAGTTCATAACTAAATAAGACAACATCTCAGAAGAATAGAGAATACAAAACATAAAGAAAACCCAAAACTCCTGCAGGGAAATTGAGGAGAGAACTTCAATCTTGATGATAAATTCGGCTTCTGAGATAGATCAATAGGCTTCCTTAGAGTAATTCCTTACTCCCTATTCTCTGTGTCCTTTTCTTCCTTCTCTAGGGTGTATTTATAGGCTTTGGAATGCCCAAAAGCCCTTAAAATTAGCCTTTTCCGAATTGGACTCAACTTGGGCTCGGCAGGGACACGCCTGTGGCACATGCCCATATTCGATTACTTCAGGCCGTGTTCGAGCCTGCCAAATTGACACGGCCGTGTGGTCTGCCCGTGTGAGGAGGTCCAGGCCGTGTTGATTTCGTACTTGGGCCCACTTTCTCCATTTTTGGCCCGTTTCTCATTCCTTTCGCTCTCCTATGCTCTCCTAAGTATAAAACATGAAATTAAAGCATTTGGAGCATTGAATTCACCAATTCTAATGGGAAATCATCCATAAAATGCCTTAAACATGGGGTAAAAATATGTATAATTTACGGTTTATCACAATGACATGTCATTTGGTTATTTTGTTGGCTTCGGGCCATGATATTGGCACTACGGGTGCGTGTGATACCTTGATTTGGCTATGGGCCATGGTATAGGTATTTCAGTAAAAAGTTACTTTGTTTTGGCTACGGGCCATGGTATAGGTACTTATCCATTGAGATCCTTAAGCATCCGACTTTTATTTTGAATGGTTCAATGGGTAAACGAATGATATCGTTGAGAAAGAGGTTAGTACGAGACGATACAGGTACACACAAAACCTATTTGAGTATTAAATACGATACAAGTTAGTACGAGACGATACAGGTACATACAATACGATGAAATGGTACAATACAGGTAATGTATTATGATTTTGTTATGTGTAATTGGTTGAATTACATTTATTCAATGTATTGAATCTCTCACTTATGAGCTTACTAAGCTATGAAGCTTACTTCGTGTCATTTTCCTATGTTATATAGAGAATCAAGGCTAGCTTGGATCCAGGAGTCGTCGAGAACATCATCGTACTATCGGACATCTAAGTTGGTACTTTTGAATTGCACATATGGTATATGGCATGTATAGGCTACTTATAGTATTATGGTTGTGAACATAGCCATGAGAGTTGGCTTGCAAATGATGTTAATATTGATGTGTATTTAGCTATTAGAAATGGCTTGTAAATGTATATATTTTGATATAATGTGATTTTGGTCTATAGTTGTTCATATGGTTAACTAATTTGTGAGTATAAATGCTTGAAAAATGCTTTGATAAAGTATGATTTTAGAAGTTGAGTTGATAAGTATTTGAATAGGTATTTGGCATTGAATGGTTATTGAATTTGGTTGAAATAGATATGGTATGAATTATACATTCGGTTGATGTTTTGGCTGCGTACTTGTGTAATGAAATGGTACCATTTTGTTTGTTTCGGTGAGCATGAGAAAGGGTGGCAAATTTGTAACACCCCTATCCCGTAACCGTCGCCAGAATAGGTAAGGGGCATTACCGGACTTGTAACTCATGTCAGAACAGTAAAATTTTAAACTTTTTCTTGAAATAAAGATCATTCATTTAAATAAGTACTAAGCACAGCCAGAGATAAAATTTAAACTTCACTAAGTAAACATTCAAAAGATGCCATTTTCGCATGGCTTATATACATTAACCAAAAATATTCTTCCGCCACTAGTCTATTCTATACATGCCATAAAATAGTTCTAAACATAACAGTAACAAGCAGTGGATAGTGATAGTGTCACTAGTTGCTGACGATCCCCGAGCCTGTAGCTTCGCAATGAGATCTATAAAACAGAGGAAACAGAGTAAACGGAGTAAGCATTACAATGCTTAGTAAGTTTTAAGCAGTGTCAACAGATAACAATCAAATTATAACATAGTTGTTCGTATTTTTATTTCACTCTTCCTTCGGGCATACCATCCCTTTACTGAATATGCACATCTCATCATATACAATAGGCAGATAAACTTTCACATAAAAGTGAGCTCATGTGACATAGATATATCGTATGATTTCACATAACCTCTCACACTGATCCGATGTCACATAATCATAGGAATAGTCTCATAGATTGCTCTCGTATGCATCACATAACTACCTTATGATTTAGTGCAAATCAAGCTCACATATAAACTTGGAGTACATACCTGTTTAACCTTTCGTATTGAATATATTTATAAGCAATTCTTATTACGAAGTCTTACCCAGACATAATCTCCACACGAAGTTATCGGGTCTTACCCGGACAAAATCCCCACACGTAGTCATCGGGTCTTTAGAGCTCGGATATAGTACGAGCACGAAGCTTACGGACATTAATCAATGATAATGTTCTCGCATAAAGCCTGCGGGGTTTTAACCCAGATATAGTACTGACACAAATGCCCTTTGGGACTTATCACATTTATACACTTTCACATCCATCACGTTGGCCACTCGGCCCTGTCACATATATACACTTTCACATTCATCACATCGGCCATTAGGCCTTATCACATATATACACTTTCACATTTATCACATCGGCCATTAGGCCTTATCACATATATACACTTTCACATTCATCACATCGGCCATTAGGCCTTATCTCATATATGCATGTTCACATCCATCACATAGAATCCTAAATCAAAATATAGATTTTCATGTATTCACATCACAATTATCCAAATATACTTCACATACCACATATACTTTCACGTATACACACTGTCTTGGCTGAATCTACATCTATCATTTTCCAATATCACAATTTAGAATTCACGTATGGGTTTAATCAATAGCTTATGAGCAACTAAAACAAGTTTATCAAGGTTTACAACACAATCTCAAATTCAGCGCAAGCTGTTTTTCCTGAGCAATAGTCACTAAATTATTTATAACTGGAGCTACAAAACTCCAAATCACTTTCCGTTAATTTTTCCTGAATATAGACTCGTATATCTTCCATCCATAAAATTTCCAGAATTTTAGGTTTGGCCAATCAATACCATATTTTTCTTAAAGTTTCCCCTGTTTCACTGTTTGACTAATCTGACCACTCTTCACTACGAATCAAATTTCTCATTTTACAGAATTCAAAATGTGTTGTATTTGATTTCATTTGAAACTAGACTCATTAAGGAGTCTAACCATATAAATTTTATCTTATAACCATTTTTGTACAATTTATAATGATTTTCTAAAAACAGAACAGAGGATTACAGTGTCATTCTGCGCTGTCTCACACAACTTTAAGTATCTCATTATCGGAAATTCCTTTGCTTACACGGTTTATTTTATAAGAAACTAGACTCATTAATATTTAATTTCATGTCTCATTAAGCCTCTAATTCAAATCCATAAATTTATGGTGATTTTATAAAGTCACATTACTGCTGCTGTCCTAAGCAGACTATTTCAAATTACCCTTAAATTCCCAAGCTCAAACACTTAAGAACTTACCATTTGAGCTTAGAACATATCATGGCCACATCATATCTTATTAAATCAACTCATCATGTCCTATTATAATTGAATTTACTCAACGTTTAATCACTTAAAACTTACCTCGGATGTTGTCGAACGATTTCGGCGGCTATTCGATCACTTTTTCCTTTCCTTTATCCAACTTTGACCCCACTTGCTCTTGAGCTAAATAAGTATAGATAGAGATGTTTAATATTCTGATCAATAGTGTTTACTTATTATTCACATTCGGTAATGAAATATCCATCTCATTTTAATATATTATCATTACCACAATTAGTCTTAAACCTACCGATTTCATAACTAATATATGTTCATACACAAATGTTACTTTCACCAAATGCTCTTGTAATTAAAGTAATAACTTATCAATCGACTATCAAAGCCAAATGTCATTATATTACTAGATATACATGCACCCACATACATAAGCTCAATAATCATAATATAACATCATGTAATTATATTATTATTGTAGCCGAATATACTTGGTCATACATACCCAAAACAAAAATCAAATTCCAAAAAATTTTTTATTTCATTTGCTCACTAACCGAATTCACTTACCATGTTCACAAACACTCTTCAACGATTTCTTTTCTTTAGTCAAACACAAAATTTTCCATCTCAAAATTTATTTTCCTACTAATTTAACTTACTCCGAGGTTGAATGCTACTTTAGCATTAAGCTTATATTCTCTTCGTTATTAAGTAATTGTTCATAGCTCAACTAGCATCCATTTTCGATTCAACACAAAAATTCATAGCCGAATGTTGTTTATCTTAAGCTATCATTATATTATCAAAATTGAATTAATTAAACTCATATAAGCACTATCAAAACCAAAATCTATGTCTAGCATTACTCAAGGTCTATACTAAAAAATCAATTACAAAGCCGAATTGTTCAAGTAACTCAACCATTTCACATTCATCTATTTCATATACAAATACCAACACTTAAGTATTAACTAGTTAAACTTCAAATAACCACACAAAAAAACAACAATCTAACCCCTTAATTTCTACTATGGCCGAAAGCTTAAGACATTACCCAACTCAAAATTTTGTCATGGGTTAAGCAAGGAACTTAAGAACTAACTCAAAATACACTAAAATTTCAAGAATTAGCATGAACTACTCACCTTATTCTTGAGTTCAAGATCACCGAATGGTTGTTCTTTGCTTCCTTTAGAATCGGCTAGGAAGAAACATGGATGAAGACTTTGTTCCTTTCACCCATTTCCTTCCTTTAATTATTCTTTCTTTATTTTATTGCATTTACCCATGATAATATGGCATCTAGCTAATTAAAGTTAATAGAAAATTCATATTTGATTATATAATTTGTAGCATGGCCGGCCACTACCTATAGTTTGGCTAATTTGACATGCAAGTACAAGCACTTTCCAACATATATTAATAGGCCACTTTAGCATTTGCCTAGCACATTTCTAAATTTTCTCATACAAGTCCTATTTAATAATTTCGCATACAAATGATAAAATTAAAGTATGAAACTTCCACACATTCATATTCACATATAATAAGCATCGAATATGACTGTTAATTATTTTTATGACTCGGTTTCGTGGTCCCAAAACCACTTTTCGACTAGGTTCAAATTAGGGGTGTCACAAAATTGGCCTTACAAATGGCCTATTTTTGTCCACACGGGCAGATACACGGGCGTGTGTCTCAGTCGTGTGCGACAAATAGTTATATTATACGGCCGTGTGTCCACTGGTGTTGATATTAAATGAAGTCAGTATGCTCCATACGGCCTCACACATGGGCGTGTGATTGGTCATGTGGCACAAGTCAGTATACCCCCTAAATGGCACAAGGCCTAACATACGGGCGTGTGACTTGGCCGTGTTGGATAAGTCAGTATACCCTACAGTTTTGGCACGGCCTAGTACACGGTCTGGCACACGGGCATGTGTGGCCACTTCGAAGGGCACACGGGCTAGACACATGGGCGTGTGGTCAGCTGTATGACCCAAGTCAGAATGTATACCCTGTTTTCAAACGACCTAAGACACGGGCGAGTCTGAAGCCGTGTGAGGCACAGGGCTTGTTCACACGGGCATGTGACCCCTGTATTGATGAAAAATTTCTAAGTTTTCTAAAATTTTCGTATGCTATCAGTTCAGTCCCGAACCACTTTTAAAGCATGTTTAAGGCCTTGTAGGCCCTTATGACCGACATTGTGATTAAGTTAAATGATGTCTAAGAATGAATGCTTGAGGTTGATAAATGTAAGTTATATGTTGTGTATTGATCAGTAATACCTTGAAACCCTATTCTGATGGTGAATACGGATGAGGGGTGTTATTGAATCGTTTATCAAACGCCTCCAACTAATAGCGCGGCCATTGCTTATGAGAACAAAACTCCCTATTACAGCTTGAGGATATAATAAGTACTCCCCATTACAATTGGCTTTTGGTCAGGAGCCAAGTAATTCCCATCTTAGAATTTTTGGATGTGCAGTACATGTTCCAATTTCTCCACCACAACGCACAAAGATGGGTCCTCAAAGGAGCTTGAGAATATATGTTGGTTATGAATCTCCTTCTTTTATTAAATATGTTGAACCATTAACTGAAGATTTATTTACTGCACGATTTATTGATTGTCATTTTGATGAAACAACATTTCCAACATTAAAGGGAGAGAATATACAACTGGTAAAAGAAATTACATAGAATGGATCATCATTATCTCAATTAGATCCTCGCGTAATTCAATGTGAACAAGAAGTTCAAAGGATCAAACATTTGCAAAACATCGCCAATCAACTGCCAAATTCATTTACTGACCTAAAGAATTACAAAATTTCATATATTAGCTGAAAATGCTCCAATGTGAATTGATATCCCAATAGGGAAAATTGTTAGTGCAAAAAAAAGTAATCCATGCTTGAAGCGTGGAAGGCCAATCGATTCCAAAGATAAAAATCCTTGTAAAAGGAAATGAGTAATTATTCAAGACGATAATATTATCGAGGCAAGTGCCCAAGAAGAGGCCAAAGATATAACTAATCAAAAAACCCCAGAAGAGGTTCAGGTACCTAA
The DNA here is from genome assembly GCF_007990345.1 of Gossypium hirsutum. Classification (NCBI taxonomy): domain Eukaryota; kingdom Viridiplantae; phylum Streptophyta; class Magnoliopsida; order Malvales; family Malvaceae; genus Gossypium; species Gossypium hirsutum. The sequence goes on from NC_053434.1 coordinate 27,771,060, forward strand.
AAATGGTGATAATGAAGAAATCTCAATAAGTTATGTTACTTCAAGAAAAAGATAGAACCGAAAAAATATAGTTTTCGACAACAATTTTGCTTATAATGTTGCTATTGAAATAGCAAAAGAAAATGAGGATCCTGAGTTTAAATTTATTGAGGAATGTAGAAATAGAAAAGATTGGTCAAAATGGAAATATGTAATTTAAATAGAATTAAATTCACTTTCTAAATGTAAGGTTTTTGGACCTATAGTCCAAACATCTAAATATGTAAAGTCGATAAGATATAAATGGATATTTGTGCGAAAATAAAATAAGAAAAATGAAGTCATAACATTTAAAGCACGACTTGTAGCACAAGGATTTTCATAAAGGCCCGACATTGATTATGAAGAGACATATTCTCTTGTGGTAGATGCAATCACGTTTAGATACCTTATTAGTCTGGTAGTACATGAAAAACTTGGCATGCGACTGATGGATGTTGTTACAACCTATTTGTATGGTACACTTAATAGTGAAATTTATATGAAAATCCCAAAAGGATTTAAAACCCTTGAAGGATTTAAAATACCTGAAGGATATAGAGTTTCCCGAGAAAATTGCTCAATCAGATTAAAGAAAAGTTTATATGGATTAAAACAATCTGGACGTATGTGGTACAATCGTTTTAGTGAATATTTGTTAAAAGAAGGTTATAAAAACGATCCAATTTTCCCATGTGTTTTTATAAGGTCTGAATAAAACTTTGTGATAATTGCTATTTATGTTGATGATCTAAATATTATTGGAACTCCTGAAGAGCTCCAAAATGCAATAAATTATTTAAAGAAAGAATTTGAGATGAAAGATTTTGGAAAAACAAAGTTTTTTCTTGGCTTGCAGATCGAGCATTTAAAAGATGGAATTCATGTCCATTAGTCAACTTATACGAAAAAGATCTTAAGGAAATTTTATATGGATAAAGCACATCCATTGAGTACCCCGATGGTTGTACGATCGTTATATGTGAATAAAGATCAATTTTGTCCTTGCGAGAATGATGAAGAGTTTCTTGGTCCTGAAGTACCATATCTAAGTGCCATGGGAGCATTAATGTATCTTGTAAACAACACAAGACCTGATATAACTTTTGTTGTAAACTTGTTAGTAAGATTTAGTTCTTCTCCTACACGTAGACATTGAAATGGAATTAAACATGTATTTAGATATCTCATAGGGACCGTTAATATGGGGTTATTTTATTCAAATGATTCTAAATCCCTATTAGTTGGTTATGTTGATGCTGGATATTTATCGAAACCAAATAAAAGTCAATCTCAAACGGGATATTTATTGAAATGTAGAGGTACTGCCATATCATGGCGTGATAAAGCAGACATTAGCTACTACCTCTTTAAATCATGCTGAACCAATTGCAATGCATGAGGCAAGCCGAGAGTGTGTTTGGCTAAGATTATTAACCCAACATATCCAGAAGATATGTAATTTGTTTTTACAGGAAAATATGCCAACTATCTTATACGAAGATAATGCAGTATGTATAGCTCAATTAAAGGGTGGTTATATCAAAGGTGACAAAACGAAACATATTTCACCAAAATTATTCTTCACTCATGATCTTGAGAAGAAAGGTGACATAGACGTTCAACAAATTCGTTCTAGTGATAATTTAGCAGATCTTTTTACCAAGGCATTGCCAACTTCAACATTTGAAAGACTACGAAATAATATTGAAATGCATCGACTCAAATATATAATGTGATGTTGCCATCAGGGGGAGTCTAAAACACGTTGTACTCTTTTCCTTTAACCTAGGTTTTGTCCTACTGGATTTTCTTAGTAAAGGTTTTTAATGAAACAACTTGTAATAGGAGATTGTGTACTTTTTTTCCTTCATTAGATTTTTATCCCACAAGGTTTTTCCTAATAAAGGTTTTAATTAGGCACATTTTTATTTAAAAGACATCAAAGGGGGAGTGTTGTAAATACATTAAATGGATGTTTATAACCCCTTTAAACATATTAAATTAAGTAATGAGATAAAACTCTTTACTTCATTTATAATTAGGAGATCATTAAATGAAGTAATTAAGAAAACTTAATTCATTGAATGTAATACATTTACTAATTGAATGTAAAGGAGCTTATAAATAGCACCTTGTAAGGGAAAATTAAATAATAAAAATTTTCCCGTATTTTTCATCCACTTTTTACTTATTAGTATTATTTTATTAATTTTTCTATAACACAAATTAAAATTTTGCATTCTCTTTTTAGTCTTGGCTAATGAAAACCCATCATTTTGATTAAGGAAATTGTAACCAACCCTGCCCCTCAAGTCGAAGAGAATGTACAATGGTCTACTCCCTCTGATCTATCCACATTCAAAGCCTAACATCACCATCAATATTTTGACTATAATACAGCTCCAATAGGGTTTTTTACCCAAATATATTAAAAAATTATATACGAAAATGGGTTGTCAGCTGGATTATTTACCGAAATGGTATAAATTTTTGAGTCGCGCCTATATGACAGGCGCAACCCAATTTTTAATATTAAATTTTTTGTTTAATAAAATATTATTAATTTTTTAAAATATTTATATTAATATATGGGTAAAATACGGGTTTTATACGGGTAAAAAATACCCGAAACGGGTTGAGCCTAACAGGTAAGCGCAACACCTGGCCATGTTGCTCCTGCTCCTACTCGCCTGTGCTGCTGTTGCTGCTGCTACCCCTGTTGTTTCCACCATGCATGAGTCATATCATCATGGGAAAAAAAAACTTAATGAAGAACCTTATAAGCATGGTCCCCCAAGTTGAAGCTGGCACCGAATATGAGAAAGAAAGGAGAGAAAGGAGAAGAATAAGGAAGAAGAAGAAGAAAAGAAAAAAAAAGGTAATGTATTATTTTAGTGATATATTATAAAATTGTTGTGTTTTGTGAGTTTTAGTAATGTAATTTTTTTAAAAAAATAATTGTATAGTTATTTTGTTAGTAGTTTATGATTAGGTTATAAATTGTTAGTGTTTTGTATTTTGTTATAGTTATTTATTTTGTTAATAAACTATGGGATTAGGTTACAAATTGTTAGTGTTTAGTGGTTTAGGGTATTGTGATTTTTTAGTAATGTAATTTTTTTACAAAATAATTTTATAGTTATTTTGTTAGTAATTTATGATTAGGTTATATAAATTGTTAGTGTTTAATGGTTTAGTGTATTATGATTTTTTAGAAATGTATTTTTTTTAAAAAAAATTATAGTTATTTTGTGTTAGTAATTTATAATTATAAATTGTTAGTGTTTATAGTTTAGTGTTTTGTGATTTTTTTAATGTAATTTTTATATAATGTAATTTTATATTATTATTTATTTATTTAATAATTTTTATTGATTTATTAAAATGTTGATTAAATTTGTTGTTATATAATTTGATAGGTTGTTTGAAAGAAACTAATTAGGTATGTTTCTAGTTTTTTTTTAATTCGTATGTTTTTTTTATATTTAGATAGTTTATATGTTTTTAAGTATATTATTATTGTTATCTAACATTATTTTTTTATTGTAGGTAAATAATGGGAAATTATGAGATATTTACCGTGTTTGTTTCTAAAATTTGAAATAATTTATTGTATTTTTTGAAATAAATTAAATGAATTCAATTTTTTTAATTGCAGGTTTGCAACAAATAGGTTCTTTGATTGATAATAAAAATCACACATCAAGTACCATTAATGAGATGGTAATAAAATTTTTATTTGATAGTCATGTTATTTGTTGAATTAAATTATATTTTATTAACTATTTCGCTAATATAATAATGTCAAGGCTCGTACCGCATATTGAGGGATCATGTTAATAGTGTAGGGTTTCAGCCAGATGAATGCCTAATACCGTTCTTGGAGCTAGCCGGGTTCGGATCAGCGGCATTGATCCTAACTTTGATCTGCAATATGACTTAATTTCCGCTTTAGTCGAGCGATAGCGTCCAGAGACCCACACATTTCATTCGCCATGCGGGGAGTGCAACATCACTCTAGAGGACGTTGCACTACAGCTCGGGCACCCATCGACGGGAACGTGGTCACGGGCATAAGTTCGATCTCCAGGCTGGCTACCTTTGCTATGAATTACTTGGACGCTCGCCAAGTGAGGGGAAATTTTCCAGTTTGTGGTTTTTATGGCTAAAGGCCAATTTTGAGTATTTGCCAAGTACTGCGAATGAATGGGAGGTGATGTAGGCCGTTCGAGCTTACATTATGATCTTTATAGGGGGTGTACTCATGCTGGATTCAAACGGTAGTACGGTCCACTTGATGTACTTACCCCTATTATCTAATTTGCATAACACCCGTTCATACAGTTGGGGGTCCGCAATGTTAGCCATGATGTATCCCAAATTTTGTCGGACGATATATCCTTTTGCGATGGACATAGGAGGATGCCTCATACTGCTGCAGTCGTAGGCACTTTACCGGATGCTATTCTTGGAATCCATTAGTCACCAATCATATATATTTCCACTCGTTAATAGGTGATGAATTTTTACGTGTTATAACAATTAGTTGAATTTTTTTTCGAATTATGTTGTTTTAACAATTTGTTTTCGTAGATAGAGTATAAATCTGGGTATCGGGAGATCATACATGGTTCTGATATATAGTCTGATGATCGAGAATCATTCTGGAGAGGGGGTAAGTTTTTCCAATATCAATTTAATTTTATAAATTTTATCTCACTCAACCCACATTAATATAAAAATGTTATTAATTGTGTAGTTCATTCGGATGTCATATTTTGTTCTAGAAATTATGGCGGTTATTCCCTCATCTACCCACGTCCACTCAAACTTATGGTACATTAGCGCACCCGTTATCAATTTTCAGATAGTGGAGTGGTATCATGGCAATCGAGTACTTCGGTAGTTCAGTTGCATACAATATATCCCGACAGTGCAGTATGATTGGGGGAGATCCATGAGATGAACAGGAGGGAGAAGCATGGGTTTGATTCGGGAGATGTGCATGAAGAATATATTACGATGTGGAACAACAGGTTTGGGAGGGTACCTCAGATGGATCGTGGTTTGGATCTCCAACCCTCGTAGAGTACAAGGAAACCATTTTTGTTTGTTGGGTGGTCGATGGTAGTCCCCCTGCATACGACACGAATTGGGTAACATCTTCCAGATCCGCATCATGCACTAGAGCCGGAGCCAAAGCTGGAACTACACTCTGGGGGTAGTTCTTATCATCCAGATTCAGAGGATGATGACTATTTCTCGGGCTCCTTAGGCCACGGATATCATTCAGAGTTTGATATCTTCAGCCCACTACCACCTCAGTACTCCAGTCATCCCAGCTCATATTTATCTCAATACTCTGCTCCTTCCGGCCAGTATCCACCTCTGTACTCCACTCCTCTAGAGCCATATCCACTGCTGTACTTTACTCCTCCCGGCCTATATCCACCGCCATTTTCTACTCCTCCTATCCTGTATCTACCACCGTATTCTACTCCTCCCGGCTCAAGTTCATCGATGGCATTTGAGACATATGATTTTTCGTTTATATTCCGCACACCCTTACATACGGATGAAGAGAACGTTGATCGCTGCAGTCGCTCGTAATGTGAACGTTGAGCTCCACAAAAACATACCCTTAGGACCACACAATCAAACCATCAATTTTAGGGGGTTTTGTAATATAAATAACTTTATTTTTATGCAATGAATTTTTTGGCATTTTATTTATCAATTTAATTTTTTTTTTGCAAATTAAATAGTCAATGATGACTATTTATGTAACAAGTTTTTTGTCATTTTATTACAAAGGATACCAATCCTTCCCCCAGTTGAAGAACGTAATTATAATAGTAAATGAAATACATAATAAATCTGGGTTAAGTATGTATGAACACTAATAGTCATACTTCACCCGGGGTAAGTATGTAAATTGTACGTAAACATGTGCTTTGAAGGCGAATTTTGGAATTACTTGGGTTGAAGTACATAATAGAAAAAAAGAGTTTTAAAATACTTAAAAATTAAAGAGAATGGAAGAAATGCAAATCAATTAATTAATCCATTTAATGCTATTCGGTGGGACTTTTTCTTTCAACATGTAATGAACAATATCTCAATTTCTATTCGATCGCGACGATTGTCCAACATGGTAGTTTCAGAACGGGCATTTACTCTGATTATGACTGGCTAATTTGTATACTCCACACTGTTTTCCGTCGGATTTCTCTCTAATGTCCATTTCATTACGGATTCTGGATGATTGCAGACGACCTTTGGGGTTCCTACACAACCCTTTATCTGGGTCAAGCTCGAAGGTCATCGGAGGAACCTCCCAAGTAGAGAGGTCAGGAAGACGGGAAACTCATTCTCCCATACACGCAACATGCACTCGAGGGTGTACACTTCATCGATAAATTGATCTACATTAAGCGAGACTTTAGCGCAAGTTGCCACAAAATGTGCACAAGGATAATAAAGTGTTTGGAACCTCCTACAATTGCACCGTCTATTTCGGAGATCAACTCCGTAGGACCTAAGTGGTATACCGGGTTGATGAACGACGGTCTCTGTAACACGAAACATTTCATTACATCGTGAATATACTTCTACATTTATCGACCTCGTCATCCGACGGTTTGTAACCATTGCATCCTTGACATCTTTGACAAACATGTGTCCTACCTCTATCTGGTTGACTTGTTACTGACCCATTCTTGGTGTCAAGGTTGCCAACCTATAGAATGTAGCCGAGAAAACAGATGAAATCGGAAGATGTTGTGTTTTCAAGAACACAGCGTTGATGCCCTTCACTAAGTTTGTGGTCATTTGACCGTAACGAAAGCTCTCGTCAAAACTTTGAGCCCATTGTCACGGCTCCATGGTACCCAACCATTGTCAAAAATATGTGTTCGTCTGACCTTCCATGTCACCCTCAAGTCGAGTCATCCTTTTCTGGAGAATGTGTGGCTCAAACTCGTATGCTGGATATGTATTAATAAAATATAAGTTACAATCTTGCCACAAAACATTAGGTTATATATTGAAAGGATAAGGTTATTCTTTACCCATTTTCAAAACTTGTTTCTTCCAGTCTATATTCTTATAATCTCGATGGAAGTTAGCCACGATGTGTCATATGCAGTAAACAGATCTCCATGGCACACTAGAACTCCTAATGACGGCAATTAATCATTTCCCTCTATCGGAGATGATGCAAATATTATCATTACTAATAACATACCTCTGTAGGTTTGTAAGAAAGAATTCTCACGACTCCATGTTCTCCTTATCTACGATGGCAAACACAATTGAGAGCACGTTCTTGTTCTCGTCTTGAACAATCGCAAGAAGTAAGATCTGTGTATATTTACCGTATAGCCATGTCCCATCTACTTGCACAAACGACTTACAGTGGGGAAATGCACGCACACATTGATCAAACGTCCAGAACATCCATTGGAAAATTCTTTCCCGGTTGTAGTTTCTCATCGAGGCCATAATAAGATTGTGTCTGTAACTCAATGACAATCCCCAATACGTACTCCCTCATAGCGACAATCCATTCCTGCAACTCATTGTACGATGCATTAAAATCTCCGTACAATTGCTCCATTGCCATCTGTTTAGCTATCCATGTCTTCTGGTATGATACTCGATACTAGAATCATGCTTGCATTTCAGCAATCAGTACTGAAACTTTAATGGTCGGTATGTCTTCAACCATTGGCATGGTGCATGTACAGATAGTTTTGGAATCAAGTTTTCAATGATCCTCTATCATACATGTTGAAGTGCATGTGTGAGGCCCAAAAAATTTTTGTATCTCATATCTACGACTTCTGGATAAATGCAGCTCGTATCTACCAATTGCAGCCTTCTGCTAACTTCCAACAGTCTCCAATATATAATTTTGGTTCAGACACGATGACATTGTAGTCTACTGATATATTCATACTATGCCACTTAATGGAAAATACACATTCTTCTTTACTTTCGAATCTCTGGCCGATGAACAACCCTTCAGGATCAGAATATACGGCTATCCAGTGAGCAGGAAGTATTTCAGGGTACTCTGAAAACTCGACTACATGCGCCGCATTGGGGTCTATCCGAGACATGTGTGCCCCAAGATTATTGTGTATCACAATACGACGAATCTGGTTCCCGACTGAAGACGCATTAAAAATATCATTCTCATTCATGCCTTCATCGTTAATATCATCCGGGACCTCATCCACGTAAGGATCATTATCACTATCGACTTTATGATCAGAAGGATTACTACTATGGTATACATCACCAACCACAGCAGTCTCGGGTGCAGCATTAAGATCAATACCGATCTCATGTATAGTTGATTGACTACCAACGTATGATATCAAAACCACCATACACGGTTCTTAAGCTCCATCTTCTTCACCTAATAGAGTGGGATCTTTAGTTACCTTCACACCAGCTAACTCAGCAAATAACTGAACCGGTGCATTTTAGTTGCTCCGAGTCCCACAATAAAGAGCGACCATTGTCTCTACGTCTTCATCGTCTACAAGTTCTATTTCGGTGAATTGTATGGGATCCGTCGAAACTGGAAACTTATAGAAAAATTTCGAGATCCTTCTCCCACAATGTCTATAAATTTTTTCACTAATTTTTTTCTTTATATCATCAAACGAGATATTTTTATTAAATCTCATAGCTACTTGTAACACCCCCAAACCCGGCTTAGATACTATGGCCGAATTTGGCGGCGTCACATGTGAGTGCTTTTTAGATAAACCGTAGCAAGTTAAAAATCGTCCAATTTGTTATTTTTACTTAAGCCGTAAAATCTTTATTCCAAATATTAAGTGAAAACATTCCATTAACGCGGAAGCTAAAACATCATTAATTTAACGATTTAAAATCCTCAAAATAAACCTAAAATAAATATTTAAATAAAGCAGACAAAATAAAGTGTTACTCAAAAATTCGTAAATGTCTACCAATGGTCACCATCGAGCCCTCCGTCACACCGATCCATCTACTGCTGCTGATTACCTGAACAGATAAATAAATAAAGGGGTGAGTTTTCGCAATTCAGTGTGTACATCCCCACAAACATCAAGCATACAAACAGATAACAGAATACAGTTAATCGGCCTCAGCTATACAGATATCGCGTGCAAAACAGATCAGATATCAGAAATATCATGCCCACCAACCCTACACACCATCTCCGTCCAACCCAACATAGCATGTGGGGATAAAATCGACCCACCCCTCCTTGCACACCGTATATGGGGATATAATCGACCCATCCAACCCTACACACCATAAAGTACCGCATTGCAGCACATATCATAAGTATGCAGCTTAGCTGCTAGATAACGGGCTTTTGAAGCCCTTCAGGTACTCCCTTCACTTCGTCAAACCCACCCCGATGCAATGCATCATACAAGCATAGCATGCTATAATGCAGACAAACATATCATACCTTTATTTACAGAACAGATCAGATCAGATAATCATGCTAAGTATATCATGCATACCCATACATCATAAAATTAAGAGTCTAGATAAGGCTTACCGACCCTACTACAGGTCACAGTCGACTTGGGCGACCGGTGCAACCTTACAAAATATTTTAGATTAAAAGGGCTCACACGCCCGTGTGCCTTGCTCGTGTGGGCTCACACGCCCATGTGGGTCACACGGCCCAAATTGGCATTGCCCGTGTAGATCACACGGCCTAGACTAGATTCCCACACGCCCGTGTGGTTCACCCGTGTGGGCCCACACGGCCCATTTTCCTGAGCCCGTGCCTCGCACACGCCTACAAGTACACGCTCGTATCTGTCGCGCTCGTGTGGCACGCACACGGTTTGGCTCGTCGAACACACGGCCGTGTATCGCCACACGGTCTCCATACCGACGGTTCACACGCCTGTGTGGCGTCGACAATAGCATTTTCGACTTTCACCGAAACGCGATTTTAGATCAATTGGAGTACACACCTGGTTCGTTTTCGCTACTAATCCAACCACGAGCACTCCAAAGCCTAAAATCGACAATACTGAGCCCAATATCAGTCACTTAAATCGACTTCCTTAAGAATTGCCAAATCCTGAAAGAGTGATCTACTTACCTTCAATGAATACGGTGATTCCTCGCTGTTTAGAGTCCCGATTAATGACCTACAGAATCTTGAATATCCCCTAAACAGCAAACAAAAACCCTCTTAAATGATCTTCAAAGAAAATCACACAACTTAATAAAGCGATACTTACCGAATCGATAGAACCGCTAGCAATACGCCTAAGCTTATCGAAAAAGAAGAAAAATGAATGAGAGGGGGAAAAAGAGAAGAGAATTTTTGGCAGCAAGAGGGATTTAAGGAAAAAGAGAAAACGGCCGAGAAAAGCTTTTTGTTAAAAGAAGGAAATAAGCCCTAATTTTCCTTAAAAACCCCAAATTCAGGATTTTGATAAATCCCAACTCTTAGCCAAAACTTGCAGTAAAATAATTCCAAAGCCACTGCAAGGATTCAAACTCAGGAATTTGAGCAGCCTGACACTCCTTTTAACCATTAGACCAGCAAACCCATTCTATTAAGTTTTTACCAACAATTCCTTGAAAGCCCACTGACCTAAAGTCAGGCTTTATTCAAGTAAAAACCAAAATTTAGCCCAAGTTAAAGCTTGAACTTGGGACCTCCCCCCCCCCAAACACACTCCAGAGCACATAACCTCCTAAACCAACAAATCTTTTAAGCCAAAATATCACAAAACAAGAATTCAGATACTTCCATGCCCAGCTATCACAAAAGCCGAAACTATAGAAATTTGGGGCATTACACTACTTGTTTGAGACATTCAAATATACATCCCACACTTGTTGTCAAAATTTCTCCATCGAAATAAACGCATACGAAAAACTGATTCTCCATTTTTAATACTAGATCTATTAAAAAAATTTCAAAATTTTCAAAATAGTTTCGAATATAAAAAAAGTTACATAAAATTTTTAATGCACAATTTTTCATTCAGAAGCTAACAAAATTAATAATCTAACAAAATAACTTTTAAATAATAAAATTTCTAACAAAATTCTACATTTTATTTAAAAATAAATAAACTAAAATACATTATCCTTCTTATTGTTTTCTTTTCTTTCCTTCTTCTCCCTCTCTTCTTACTTCTGTTCTGCTAAATTTTGTGTCTATTGCTCTACTAAATTTTCTGTATGTTGCTAATCTGATTTTCGGGAGAATATATAAGGGAAAAATTAAGCCTGTGGGCCCCACTAGTTGCGCCTACCAAGAAGGCTCAACTAGTTGCACCTGTCAGGTAGGCTCAACTAGTCGCCCTATCAGATAGGTGCAACCTGTATGTATACTATTCTCGTACATATACACAGGTTCTATACTGATCCCGAAAAAAATAAAAATAATTTTTTTAAAAAAATTGATATTAAAATAATGGGTTGTACCCGTCAGATAAACGTAACCCCAAAAAAATACTATTTTCGTAATTAATCTGACTAATAACTTATTTTCTCATATAATTTTTTTTAATATATTGGGGTAAAAGAGCCGCTCCAATTTCATATTCTTTCTTTTGAAGGATAGTTGGAAAAATGCAAAAATATAGGCTACGTTTTAGATTTCCTTTCTAGGGTTTCTTTGAGTTCTGTGTTGTGAAATGGATATAAACCCGGAATTTGTAATCACATCAAATCGTGGCCTATGATGGCATACTGCACCGGGATTAATGCAACTAGACATACATTTTTTTCCATACGTCAGCCAATATGTTCTTTTCACAAGATAGATGCGAATAATATTGGAGGACCCTTTTTTGTGGTTACGTCTATCTGCCCTACACTTAATGTAGGCTCCCTAAGCTGCATAATAGGGAAATGTTTGTTCTAGATTATTGCGAATTTTTACCAATGGCCATTAAAAATCTCCAGTCAATATTATATCCATGTTTCCCTCCTACCTTACTAAACAACCCTTCACGCCTTGTCCTTTAATTTCGTGCCCCTCTTTCTTTTTTTAACTTAGATTTCAACAACCCTTGAATTACGCCTTAAATTAAGCCATATTATCTAGACGGGTAATGACTTTTAATTGCAGTAATTAAACTTGGAATGAAAAATCAACTCTCAAATTTATGTAGTAAATGCAGTAGGATGAGCCGCTAGCAGCCAGCACCGAGTGGTTTATTGGGTTCGAGAAAATTTGGTGAACCCTAACCCAAATTTTATGTGTTGGTGGTGAAAAAGATGTTAGTAAATCCATAAAAGAAGAGGATAGCTATAGGGTTTAAATCTTTTGTATTGGAAAGCAAACACTTGGCTTGTCGCTTTCACTTTCTTTGAAGTCCACCAAGTAGGGGTTATATTCCCCATACTTATAAAACATCTTTCCAACGGCTAAGTTTGAATCTTTGGGGGAAGATATAAAATAAAATTACCAAAGATTCTACAGTGTTCGATTAACTCCTTAATTTAATGATGAGAAAAAAAAATCCTTAATGTAATAAAATAAATTATTAAAATAGTTACTTTTATTTCTCTCAAGTTACATTTTAATCAATTATATTGAAATGTTATATTTTAGTTACTTACGTTATCATGTTGCAACATTTTAGTTATTGAACGTTAATTATTGTTAATGGTCTAAACGGGAAGCTGACGTGGCACATTAAATAATCATTTCAAATAAAAATTTTAAGTTAAATTATACAATTGGTCCCTATATTTTTTTCGTTTTAAGCAATTTAATTTTTTATTTTTATTTTCTTTAAACTTTCTTTTTTTTTCATTCTCTTCTCCTTCTCCCTCTGTTTTTCTCCCTTTTTCATTTATTTTAACGTAGTTTTTCTATGTTTTCCATTTGTTAAAACTAGTCTCTATACTTCTATTTTTTTGAACAATTTATTATTATTTTTATTTCTACCCCTTTATTTTTCTCTCTTCTCATATTATTCATTGTAGAAACATAATCTTTGCCTACCAAGACAACCAAGTCCTTGTTTCTTTCACATGATTCGTAAATTAAATTTCACTCAAAACCAAATATCAATCATTATTAACCAAATCTCGATTTGAATATAACCTAATTTTGAAACTAAAATTGGATCTAACTAATCAATATAAAAAACTATAACCCTAATCAAACCTAAACATAAATTGAATTCTTTATATTCATCAAAACAAAAAAAATTTCGTTTCCAAACTTTTACAGAATCGTATAGATTATTCTTTCCTTTTTTTTTGACAAATAAAATTAAGCAAACGATAAAATTGATCTAAACCTTCTTGATATTCCCAAGCAAGCTTGATTAGAGGCTGAGCATGGATGAATCGAAGCGAGAAAGGGAGTATGGAACCAAACTGGTTTGGGTAAAGTTGAGGTTAAGTTTTGTACGGTGGTTGTTTTAATCATTGAGAGTGTAGAGCTCGTTTGAAACATTCATGAAACAATGTAGTTTCGAGAGGAAGAAGATGTTGTAGGTAAGATAGATAAGGTGGTCGTAGGGGTTGGTTAGGAGCTTAAGGGAATAGGCTCAAGAAACTTTGTTAAGGGTGGACTACCATTAGTCATGAATGGCGAGGTCTTTGAGTGAGGTGAGCTTGTGGAATAGATCATTGAGAGATCCAAATTGATTCATTAAAGCGATGATGTATGATGAGGGTTTGTAATTGTGGAGTGAGAATATGCAAAGCAAATTTTATTTTGGTTTCAACTTTCGCCTATTTTTTTCATGAACATAAAAAAGTTTTAACAAATAGAATATATAGAAAAACTACATTAAAAGAGATGGAGAAGGGAGAAAAATAGAGGGAGAAGTAAAAAAGAATGGAAAATAAAGGAAAAAAAAGAAAGTTAAAAGAACATAAATAAATAAAAATAAATTACTCAAAATGAAAAAAATATGGGGACAAATTATATAATTTAACCTAAAATTTTTATTTGAAATAATGATTTAACGTGTCATATCAACTTATCGTTACACCATTAACGGCCGGTGACTAAAACATTACAACATGTTAATATAAGTTACTAAAACGTACCATTTCAAATATAAATGACTAAAATGTAACCTGAAGAAAATAAAAGTGATTTTTTTAATAATTTTACTCTAATTTAATCCCATACATAATTTATGATTAAAACGTTTAAAGAATAGATAATTGCAAGCATACTTTGACGAATTCCAAGCAGACTCTCTCGATCTTTCCTTTGGATGAAGGTGCGTGCGACCACTTTGCTTTGGGGCACATGGTAACCATTATAATGTTTTTTTTTGTACATATCATTATTTTATATTATTGTTGTAAAAAAAATTTATGCATATATTTTTTATGTACGTTTCCTAATATTTTCTTTTATTGTAGATATTATTATTACATACTTTTATTATGTCATTTCACTATTGTACCTTAAGACTCTTGTACTTATCAAATTCTTATCCGGGTAATGCTCAACATTTCTTTTGTCTAGAGTATGTCATTTCACTATTTATCATTTAAATAAACCACATAATGAGATACATGAAAATGGTCAGGTAGGGGTAAAGGGACACCTCACATTTATTTATTTCAAATGTAGCAAACAAAGAAAATTAACCAATGATAGTGAAAAAGTGTCATAAAGAGAAAAGGGATCACATTCAACAGATACAAATGCCCTAGATATTCAACACATGAACTCTTCCATGTTTCTTATCAAGAATCTTTTCAAGCATGGCTTCTTGTGTAGAAGATTTCGAGCTACTGTAAAATGCTTCAAATGCTCTAGTCTCGCTGTTTGACCCAACCGCCTTGCTCTTTAAGCCCGGGTTTGCTTCATTAGAATGCCCTTTCGGGTTTTCATTCTAATCCTTTATGTTAATCAAGACACCCTTTTTGGGTTTTCACCTTGATCCCTTTTTTTTGAAATTTTTTTATTTTTTTTAGGCATAATATTTCTTCACAGCATCTGAATTCACTGGATTCGGTAACTCCTTCCCATCCATCTTAGTGAGAATCAAAGCTTCGCCCGAGAATGCCTTCTTTACAACGTATGGTCCTTCCCAATTTGGTGCCCATTTTCCTCGTAAGTCCTTCTGTATTGGAAAAATCTTTCTCAGTACGAGTTCTCATTCGTGGAATTCTCTTGGCCGTATTTTCTTTTCATGGGTCGCGATCATTCTCTTCTGGTACATCTGTCCGTGACAAATTGCCTTTAAACGTTTTTCTTCGATGAGGTTTAACGGGTCATATCGAGCTCGAACCCATTCTGCTTCCTCTAGTTTCGACTCTATTAAGACTCGTAAAGAAGGGATTTCAACTTCGATGGGTAGCACAGCCTCCATTCCATAGACCAGAGAGAAAGGAGTTGCTCCCATAGATGTCCGTACAGATGTGCGATATGCGTACAAAGCAAATGGTAGCTTCTCGTGCCAGTCTTTATATGTCTCGATCATTTTCCCAATAATCTTCTTAATATTCTTGTTGGCCGCTTCAACAGCTCCGTTCATTTTCGGGCGATAGGGCGATGAGTTATGATGCTTTATTTGAAATTGCTCACACACTTCCTTCATCATCTTGTTGTTCAGATTCAAAGCGTTATCTGAAATGATTCTTTCAGGCAAACCATACCGATAAATGATTTCTTTTTTCAAAAACCTGCAAACTGCAGTCTTCGTCATATTGGTAAATGATGCGGCTTCTATCCATTTTGTGAAGTAATCAATAACCACAAAAATGAATCGATGTCCATTAGAAGCTTTTGGGGTAATTGGCCCTATAACATCCCTGCCCCACATAGAAAAAGGCCACGGAGAAGTCATGACATGCAGGGGTGAAAGGGCTACATGAATCTTATCACCATAAATTTAACATTTGTGGCATTTTCTTGCATAACTAATACAGTCACTTTCTATCGTCAGCCAGTAATAACCGAGTCTCATAATCTTCCTAGTCATAGTAAAACCATTGGCATACGTTCCACAAGTTCCTTCATGGACATCTTCAAGTATTTTTCTAGCTTCAGCATCACCCACGCATCTCAATAGCACTTGATCTTTTCCTCTTTTGTATAGGATGTCCCCGTCAAGAACGAATCCAGTTGCCATTCTTCTAATTATTCTTTTGTCGTTCTCATTTGCTTGTTCGGGATACCTTTGATTCTTGATATATTCTAAGACATCATGGAACCATGGTCGTCCATCTGGCTCTTTTTCAATGCTGAAACAATGTGCAGGGACTTCATATATGCTCATTTGAAGAGGCATTATTTATGTTTCTCTATTTGCTTTGAACATTGAAGCCAAAGTGGCCAAGGCATCAGCCAATTGGTTTTCTTCTCGTGGGAAGTAATTAAAAGTTATTTCTTTGAATTCTTTAATCAGCTCTGCCACTAGATCACTGTATTTAACCAATTTCGAATCCCTCACTTCCCAATCTCCACGAATTTGGTAAATCACTAATACTGAGTCTCCATAAACCTCTAAAGTTTTGACGTTTCGTTCAATAGCTGCACAAAGTCCCATGATACAGGCCTCATATTCTGCTATGTTATTGGTACAGAAGAAATTCAGCCTGGCAGTGAACGGATAATGATTCCTGTCTGATGAGACTAGGATTGCTCCAATTCCATGCCCCAAAGCATTTGACGCACCATCAAAACTCATCTTCCATGGTTTCTCTTTTGATGACTTGAATTCCTTTTCTGTTATGCACATTAAGTCTTCATCTAGGAAATCGAATCTCAAGGGCTCATATTCCTCTGTCGTTCGATTCGCTAAGAAATCAGCTATTGCGCTCCCTTTTATCGACTTCTGACTTACATAGGCAATGTCGTATTCCGATAGGAGGATCTGCCATCGTGTCATTCTTCCTGAAAGTGCTAGTGATTCCATCATGTATTTTATTAGGTCCAGCTTTGAAATTAGCCATGTCGTATGATACAACATATATTGCCTGAATCTCCGAGCTACCCAAATCAGAGCGCAACAGTATTTTTCAACGGACGGATACTTTGCCTCATATTCAGTGAACTTTTTGCTGAGGTAGTAGATCGCCTTTTCTTTCTTTCCTGACTCGTCGTGTTGCCCCAGTACGCAACCCATTGAATTTTCAAACACAGTCAAATACAATATCAATGGTCTTCCCAGAGTTGGCGATACTAGCACTAGAGGATTAGACAAATATTGTTTTGTCTTATCAAAAGCTACCTGGCATTCCTCATTCCATTCTCCCCGGTTATGTTTTCGAAGAAGCTGAAAAATTGGGTCGCATTGGTTGGTAAGTTGAGCGATGAATTAGGCGATATAGTTTAACCTCCCTAAAAATCCTCTGACTTCCTTTTGTGTGTGTGGAGGTGGCAACTCTTGAATGGCTTTTATTTTATCTGGATCAACCTCGATACCTCTTTTACTAACAATGAAGCCTAGCAATTTTCCCGAGGTAGCCCCAAATGTACATTTGGCCGGATTGAGCTTCAGCTGGAACTTTCTCAGTCTGTCGAACAACTTCTTCAGGTTCACTACATGCTCTTCTTCTCCTCGGGATTTAGTGATCATATCGTCTACGTAAACCTCTATTTCCTTATGTATCATGTCATGAAATAACGTCACCATAGCCCTCTAATATGTTGCCCCAGTATTCTTTAACCCAAATGGCATCACCTTGTAGCAGAATGTTCCCCACATTGTTACGAAGGTAGTTTTCTCCATATCCTCAGGGGCCATCTTGATCTGATTATACCCCGAGAATCCATCCATGAAAGAAAACAATGAATGCTTTGCTGTGTTATCCACCAACGTATTAATGTATGGTAAGGGAAAATTATCTTTAGGACTTGCTCGATTCAGGTCATGATAATCCACGCACATTTGTACTTTACCATCTTTCTTTGGTACCGGGACTATGTTAGCCACCCATTCTGGATATTTAGAAGCTTGTAAGAAACCCGCATCGAATTACTTTTTGACCTCTTCTTTGATCTTCAACAGCATCTCAGGTCTCATCCTTCTTAGCTTTTGCTGAATGGGTTTGCATTCTGATTTTAATGGGAGTTTATGGACCACTACATCTTCATTCAATCCTGTCATGTCCTGATATGACCATGCGAATACATCTCTGTACTCGCGAAGCAAAGCAATTAAACTATGCCTAGTGCCCACTGAAATAGAGGTCCCAATCTTCACTTCTTGCTTCCTTTCTTCAGTTCCCAAGTTTATTATTTCAACAGATTCTTGATGAGAAAAAATCTGTTTATCCTCTTGTTCCATCATTCTTAGCAAGTCAGGAGACGAGACATAGTCTTCAGTATTTTCTTCGGCTTCGAATTCTCCTAAACAAACAGCCTTCTCAAAATCGATTTCAGAACTCGTAACGGGTTTGTTCATGCTGTTGACATCTGAGCACCTGAAAGTTGAATGAAAAAGGAAACTATAGAAGGGTATCCCAGTATTGGAACCAACAAACAAAATGTTATGGCATGGCATGAGGTAAATGTAAGGATAGGCTATGAAATGAGAAAATGATTATGAAATTAGTGATAATGCAAAAAATCGTGACAAAATGCATCTTCATTGATATTCATTTGAATGATAAAGAGCGAATGCAAGCTCTTACAAAAGAATTCTATTATGTCTAAGGACACAATAGAATATTAATGTTTGAGCATTACTCTAAAGACTTATAAACTACAAAAAGGTCCTCGGCAGTCCAATTGTTCGACATGAAACCCGGGGGACAAAGGCGTATCCTTGAGATATCTTTACTTGTGTCAGCTCCTTTGTCAATGACATTTATACTGATGTTTTGAAAACCCTTTTCGATCATTAACATTGTGCCTTGTGCATTATCCTGCCTTGGGTATATCATTCCTGCAGACATAAATGTTCTTGACAAATGAGGGAATTCCATAGGCTCACGTTCTGGTTCTCGGCCTAAGGTTCTCACGATCCTTCTTTCTTGATCTTTCTTCCATTGTCTTCTTCTTTGATGCATGTCCGGCTAGAACCCCAAACCGTATCTGGCCTTGTGGTGCACTGGTTTTAGAGCCCTGACTATTCCTTGCAGATATCTCCCTAAACCTCTTCTCGCTCAAGCTCCCCTTCCTACAATCAACTTGACACCCATTCTAGTATTTCTCGACAATTTAGGCACGGGAATTTTGTTTCCCTCAGTGACGAATGTGGCATTGACGAATTCAAGGGATCGGAAGGAGCATTCCACTGTGTCCTTGCTCACTTCAATGTATGGCGCATCAGCAGAGATAGATGCGACAATGTCTTCTTCTCCGGCGACAGTGACCAAACAGCCATCCATGATAAATGTCACCTTTTGATGGAGGGATAATGGGACCGCTCCAGCAGAATGGATCCAGGGTCTTCCCAAAAGGTAGTTATATGAGGGTGTAATGTCCATGACTTGGAACTCGACATCATATATGTAGGGACCCACTTCTAGAGGGATCTTAATCTTTCCTATGACTTCACGCCTTGTCCCATCGAATGCCCTTACCGTAGAATCACAGGACCTTAAATGGGATAGATCCATCAGAATTCTAGAAAGCGTGGCCAAAGGCATAACGTTGAGTACCGACCCATTATCGATGAGCACGTTCGGTATTATGTAGCCCTTGCAGTGAGTCGCAATATGCAGTGCTTTCACTAAGCCTCTACTGTTGGGTGGTATTTCATCATCACTAAAAGAAATAAAATTATCCGCATTTAGATTATTAACCCATCTGTCAAGCTTATCAACGGATATATTATTTGCCACGTAAGCTTGATTCAACACTTTCAGCAAAGCGTTCCGGTGTGGCTCCGAATTTAACAGTAGAGATAAAACTGAGATTTGTGCTGGTTGCTTATTCAATTATTCCACCACATTGTATTCACTGTGTTTGATAAATTTCAAGAACTCCTGTGCTTCCGCCTCATCCACAGGCTTTTTAGTTTCTTGCACCGGTGGAATTTCTTACTCGACTTCGGCCTCATGCATCACTGCTTTCCCTATTTGCTTCCAGTTACTGTTCTTTTTCACCGGTTCGACCTCTTTCGAATAACATCTTCCACTACGAGTGAAATGACCTACCTCCCCAACACTTTCAGTCATGGCTTTGGGTTTTTCATCTTCAGGTGTAACGATATTGACGTCGTATTTCCATGGTACGGCTTTGTCATCCTTGTACGGGAAATGATAAGGTACTTTGATTATCATTTTTGGTTTCACCGGCTCCTTCGTCGCGTCATAATAAATTACCAACGGTCGATCCGCGCTATAAGGGGGACCTGATGACTGGCTGTCAGAGGCGCATATTTCTCTTTTGTTGGCCTCTTCTCTCTTATTAAGGACCTTAATCTCCTTATTATCCATCCAGTCTTTAAGTAACCTTTTAAATTCCTCACACGATTGAATGTCGTGCCCTACAATTCCATGGAAATCACAAAAAACTTGACCTTCTTCTCTGAGATTATCGTCGGGGCGACAGAGCAATCCCTTCTTAACCAGTGCTTCCCAGATTTTCTGCAGAGGCGTCCTTATTTCCGAAACACATCTTCTGACTTGCCATTCCCCTTCTTTTCCTACTGCGCCCACATTTCCTTCGGTATGGTTAGGGAACGGGTTCCCAGTTGCGTTACTGGCACTATCGAATCGTAGGATACCCGCATCAATGAGTCCTTGAACTCTCCTCTTAAAGGCTAGGCAGTTTTCCGTGGAATGTCCCTGGTTTCCAGTATGGTATGCACAACTAGCGTTTGGATCGTACCATTTCGGGTACAGGGGTTTCAAGGGTTTCATGTAAAAAGGGGATACGACATGTGCGTCGAACAAAATATGGTACAACTCCCTATACGTGATTAGGGTGGACGCGAACTGGGGTTTTCTCGAGTTCAGTCTCAGATTGGGTCCTTACCTTTGGAAAACTTGATAGCTGGTAGTTGCCTTCGAACGACCCTTGTTATACCTACTCGCATCATTCGATTCATTTTTCTTCTTCTCCGGGGCCTTTAAAGTCCACTCTCCATTTTCTTTCATATTTGCCAGAGCAACTAGTTTGGCTCGATCATTTTCTGGGTTAAAATCTAAACCTATCGGGAAGTTCAACAGTACCGAGGCATCAGTCCGATATTGGGGTCCGATAATGACGGGTGCCCCTTGCATGTTTGGTTTGGTCAGGACGCTTACTGGGGCAAGACTTGGGGAATAGACGATGTCTTCATCATCCTCACTATTAACCACTGGGCTACTCTTTTTTTCAAATTCTTTGGCCAGTAAATGGGTTAACTGGCCTATCATATTTTTTGGAGTTCCAGCATTTGTTCTCGCATATCTTGTTAAATTTGGATCAATTGCTCTTGTATCCGTATTTGCCTTTGCTCTATTCTTTCCAACCTTTGGTCCATATCCTTTGTCGGTTCTGAAATAATTTTAGGGTCTTTTAATGAAAGTTTAATGCAAATGATGTAATGCAATGCAATGCAAATGTATGGAATGATTGCAAAAGAAAGGAAGGCATTGATTCTGAATTCAATTCCATTAGAAAAACTTTTCTAGAAAACAAATTCCCTTACATGAAAATAGATTACATATGCAGTCTTGCCCTTCATAGTCCAAGTAAACGCTGATCTTTTCTTCATGGTCGAATCTTGTAAATTCTCCAAAATATGCCTTTGCTAGCTCATTGCTGCTTAATCTGAGCCTCGGTCTCTTGCTCACTTATCTCCATGATACTCATCAAAAAGTACCGGCTCTCGGATAATCTTCGTCGGTAATTAAATCCAGTTATGTATTCCTTCGTGGACTTCTAGCTTTCTCTCGTCATGCACTTGGATAACCTTTGTTGGCTTGAATCTCCGGCAATTACATCATGTATTCCTCCATGGACATCAGCTTTCTCTCGTCGTGTTTATTTGGACTATATTTAGAGGACCGCACTATAATTCACTTCATCAAAAAATTCGTTTCCTTATGACAAACTATTCTATTTAGGAATCGAACTTCGAATCAACACATTCTTTTCTTTGATGTAATGTAATGCAAATGCATGAATGCAAAAAAAAAGGAAGGCATTGATTCTAAATTTAATTTCATTAGAACAACTTTTCTAGAAAGCAAATTCCTTTACATAAAACAGACTACATATACGGCTTTTCCCTCATATTCTAAGTGAAGACACCTATCTTCCTCTTCATATCCGAATCTTATGGTCGAGTCTGACGAATTCTCCAAGAGATGTCTATATTAACTCCTTTTTTGCTCGATCCAGGCTGCGACTCGTTGCTCACTTATTACTGTGATACTTGTCAGCTCCTTTAAGAAGGTCAAGACGTGACGGCTCTCGAATAGTCTTTGTCAGTTTCTGTCTTCAGGCAATGAAGCAAAGTCTTGTATTTCTTCACGGGCTATCAGTCTTCTTTCATGTGTTCACTTTGACCATATTTAGACAACCGTATTATAATCCACTTTATCAAGAAATTCGTTTTCTTATGACAAACTGCTCTATTTAGCAATCAAATATGAATCAATACCTCCTTTCTATAATGATGTAATGCAATGCATTTATATAAAAAAACAAAAACAAAACACGTTAGCACAGGAGAAATAAATCAAATAAAGCACCTAGTCAGGTAACTGCTAGGAGTTCGGAGTGGCTTTACCTAAGGTGAGCTCTTAGGTCTCTCTATATGCTACTTAGTTCTAAAGTAGGGGTACCCAAACCGGCAGATTCCTCGATCCTCACCCATTATAGGTTCATACAGACCGAGTTCGATTCAGGGGAATACATTTCCCTATGGCTATACGGAGGTGAAAACTTCACGAAGACACAAGTACGGATGTATCCCGAAAGCGATCCACTATCCTATACGGAGGTGAAGACCTCACGAAGGAGTAGTTTTTCACTTCCACTTAAGAGGGTGAAATTGACCAATAATGCGATGCGATATGCAAAGATACCTCAAAGAATTAAACCACTTAAAGCAAGCATATTATGAACAGAGTCGTGAAAATAACAGACAACGTGCAATGCAGTAAATTTAAAATCGATTTTCGATTTTTGACAAAAGACAAAAGTAATCAATTTAAGGCTCGACTCTCGAGGTCCCCAGCGGAGTCGCCAAGCTGTCGAAACCATACTTTTGAAAACGGGGATGGACTTTGTTTGAAAGTGAAAATTAAAATGGGAGTCGCCACCAATCTTTTATTAGGTGTGATCGGATCACCTTTGTTTTAATAAATCAATTTTAGTTTACTAAAACAGGGCCTTTAGTCTACGAAACTTGAGAGAATGAGTTCGGGAGTCAGTTACGTGCAAGGAAGGATTAGCACCCTCGACACGCCCAAAAATTGGTACCGAATTGATTAGTTAGTGTCTTAATGTCAAAAATTAAAAATTGGGAAGGGACTTGAAATACGATCTTTTCTATTAATACTGATTTTAAAATTCTTGAATTGGCAAAATCGATTTGTTTAAAGATTTCCTTATCTCGAGATATCGGAGTATCACATCCCGTAAGTTAGGATACAATACCATAAATTCCCGAGCACAAGGTCGTCTTTTAATTTAAATTGGAAATCCGTGTATTTCAAAACTCAAAAGGATATTTAGCTATTTAGAACCAACGAGAGAACCGAAACCCCGTAAGTTAGGGCACAATTCTTCGATGTTCCAAAATGTGAAACATTACCTTATTTATTGAAATTAATTAAAACATGAGAAAAAATATTCCTAAAGTGAGAAATTAAAAATAGATAAACGACGCAAAAAATGATATCATTAATGAAAAATATTAACATGGAATACTAGAATATTAGAATAACAATAATAATGATATTTACAAAAAAGGAAAATAAAAACAAATCATGTACTAATAATAAAATAGGAAAAAAATGATATATTTGGTAATAATAATAATAATATGAACATAAAAATACATATATATATATATGCATATAATAAAAGTATGTAATAATAATAATATCTACAATAAAAGAAAATATTAGGAAACGTACATAAAAAATATATGCATAAATTTTTTTTACAACAATAATATAAAATAATGATATGTACAAAATATATATATGTATATAATATAGTTATAAAAAATATATATATTAAATTCGAAATAGGTAAATAATAATAAAAAATGTAAGAATATACCGAAGCCCCAATATTATGAATTACTGAAATTAATCTCTTTTCTTCTCGGGCTGTTGAAATGGGCCTTTGTGGGTGATCTTAATCGAATCAGATTGCCGCCAATAGAGTCAGGTTGACCCGACCATTTTAAAATTTAATATTTTTTTATTGTTTTTTTTATTTTTTTTAAGACCAATTTTTGTTTAGACCAATTACAAATAAAATCTACATAAAATATACAAAATCCAAATTACTTCAACCCAACATAAACCAATCTCAGCCCACTAACTTAATAATCCAACACAACCAACCCAACCCACTAACTTAACATATCATCACCCAACCCACTAATTAACCCAAACTAAATTTAAACCATCAAACTTTACATAAACCAACCCATTAACTAAAATATTTCTTTTTTTAATACTAACCCCCCCAAAACAAACAAATCTCCAGCAGCAAACAAAGAAAGAAATAAGAGATCCAAGCTTCAAGCCGCCGAACCCCTCTTTCTCCTTCCACCGTGCGCGCCACCAACAGCCATCGTATGCACCTCGTGAAATCAAGCTATGGGTAGTTGAGGTTTGGGTTTTGGGGTGGCTTATAATCGATTGGCTCGAGTATTTAGAGTGGGTTTCGGTTTGGGAGCTTGGTTGTGGTGTTAATGGTGGTTAGTCCTCGGTTGCTTGGTTGCTTGCCGGATATTGAAGTTTTTTCTTGTTTAGATTGCTGAATGTTCATTTTTTTGGTTTTTTTTTGCTGGAATTTTTTTTGCTGGAATTTTGTTTTTTGTTCTTTTTTCTCAAATGGGAGAATCCCTTCTTTTTGGTGTGGTCTCCTCTTTATTTCTACCCTTTTGCTTCTTTTTTATGCCATTTGCAAGTAGTGGGTGAAGAAGGAACAACCACCCATGTATTTGGCCTGAAAATCTGAGAAGTGGGTGCCTCAAATCACGTAATCTGTCTGAAGGACCAAATCACAAATGCAGCAAAACTTTTGGGCTAAATGTAATTTTTAGAAAATTTTGGGTTAAAATGTAATTTAAGAAAAGTTTAAGGGTCTAAGTGAAATTTAAAGAAAAGTTTAGGGGTCAAAATGTAATTTTTTTATTTTTTTTTTGAAATTTTGTAAATTAAACACGAATTCTAGTGCTGACAAAAATTTAGTGCTTACATCCACCTCAAAATTTTATTTGATCAAAATATTTCAAATTTATCAATTTCATCAACAACTATTAAAGATTGAATACCAGTCTAAATATACACATGAAAAAATTTGATTTAATCAAATAAATATTCAAATGGACATAAATTTATTTTGAAGACCTCTGATTTAAGAAAATAAAATTGAAAATATGTATACATTTTGCAAGTTAATTTTTTTAAAATTATTACCAAATCGATATAATATATGTGACTAAATTTATTATTATACCTATTTTTTTAACTATTAATTTAATTTACCGTTTATAATTTTAATAAAAATAAGTAAAATGACCTAATTATATAAACTGCAACCTTTATATTTTAAATGTTTAAATAAATTTTTTATAGTTAAGTTTATTCTTCAAATTATAAGTAAGGGATTGTGAGAAATCGTGGAATCAAACGTGTTGTTTGATTGGTTTCTGCCTGTTTTTGTGTAAAAGAAAACTAGGTGTTGGAATTCTAAAATTGACTAGTAGTATGTTTGAGATGAAGACATCACGCTAAATAATATAAATAAATAAATTTGTCCAATTAGAAAACATTATTTTATAGCAGGGTTTGCACTCAACTTGTGCTGTATATGGGAATTAGTCATACGAATACAATATCGTATATTTTTTTTGTTCACATGAATGACGTGTTGGTGCATGATTAAACTGGTTATTGTTAGTATAAGGTGTGGATACAATGTGCAAAATGAATGATGCAATTAGAGGTGTGCATGGCCGGGCTATTTGACCCGGCCCGAAAGTCCGCTCAAAAAATGAGAGGGTTCTGGTAAAAATATAGGCCCAAAATATGGGTTTGGATAAAAAATAAGGCCCGTTTAGAAAACGGGCCTGGCTTGGGTAAAACTTTTTTTGCCCGGGCCTGGCCCGAATTATATACTAAATATATATATTTTTTATTTTTAATCAGATTTACATTTTATTTTTAATTTTAATATAATCACTTTTTATTATATTTTCAATTTGTGTATTGTTTTAAGAATTGTTTTATTATCATTTTTTATTTGTTTCTTGTTTTAATATTTGTTTTAAATGTATTTGATTTATTATATTTTAAAAAAAATTATTTAATGAAATAAGCTAAAAAAAATTTAACATGGGCCAGGCTCGGGCTTAACAATTTTATTTTGGGCCAGGCTTGGACAAATTTTTAGGTCCATATTTCGGGCCGAGCTGAGCCCGACCATGCACACCTCTAGATGCAATCTCAAATAAAATAAAAGATTACTTTATTTATTTATTTATTCTAGTCTCGTGATTCTGTTTTGATTTTAATCATTTAATAGTAGCTCTAACTACAGAATTTGTGACATGATCAGTGTAGAGTCTAAATTTTACCTGAGCCCAACAAGCAGAGTCCAAAACACCAAATAAATTAATAGTCCAATTAATACCTCACTAAACCAACCACTAAACCAATCACTAACTCCATCACTCCACGTGCCTGCAAAAAGAAAGAGGTAATCGGTTAGCAAACAAGTTGTAAAGTTTGGCTATAAAAGCCATTCAAAACTATTGTAATGGGGTTCTTTTTTTTTTTGGAGAAAAAAGGAGAGAGATTTGAATACAAGGAAAAGAGAGACTTTCAATATAAGAAATACACGAGATTAATCAAAAAATCAAAGCAAAAGAGGTGTTTTTTTCGTCTATTCACGTTTTAAGTTCTTTGTTTATTTTACTTTATCTTTCAATTTTATTTTATTTCTTTTACATACGAAAGTAAAAACAAAGGGGAAGAAGCTTACCCATTTTGAAATTGCCGAAAAAAGAATTTTTTTTTAGGTCCGGCCGTCGTGTACGGTGGTGCAGACGGCAGCGCGTGGAGGTCCGATGACCGAAGTAAAGTCGGACCGATGACCGGATTTAGAAGGGAATATTATTATTATTATTATTTTTATTATTATTACTACTTTTACTATTATTCTATATACTATTACTGTTTTCTTTTTTTTATGATTAGTAGTAACGTAATAATGTTTTTATTATTTTATTATTTTTTCACCTTTTTATTACTATTATTATTAACCTACTATTATTATTTTTATCAATATAGTATTATTTTCTTTTTTTAATATTATTATTATTATTAATGTATCATTGTTATTTTCTATTTTATTATTACTTTTATTACTATTGTTTCTATTATTATTATTTTCATTACTTCCGTTATTATTATCATTATTTTATATTATCATTAATATGTCGTTTGTTTATTATTATTATTATTATTATTTTTAACACTATTATTATTATATTTACTTTTTTTAATATTATTACCATTATTTTTTAAAATTATTATTACTATTATTTTTATGATCTGTCCTATTTTTAAACTATTTCATTCAATATTTTGTTGTACATGTGTTTATTTGCCCACTCCCGATTTAAATTAAAATTTCATTCGAATTTTCTTTGTTATTCTATTTTTTATCTTTATATTGTTTTATTTATTATTATTTTTGTCTAGATTTTTCAAGTAAAGGCAATATTCGGTACTTGAAAATTCGAGAAATCGTGTCCTAACGTACTGAGTTTCGGTTTTTCGTTTGATCTAAGTAACCGATTATCCTTTTAAATTAAAATAAATGAGTTTTAAATAAAATAAAGATAATATTCCGTATTTAGAAATTAGAGTAGTCGTGCCTTAACGTATGGGTTTCGATTTCCCGTTTGATCTAAATATCCGAATATCCTTTTTAAAATTTAAATACATGAGTTTTAAATTAAATAGAAGGCAAGCTCATACTCGAGGGTCGAGGTGTTGTGTCCTAACGTACTGGATATAACATTTTACCTTGAGATGAAACGGTCATTCACATACGTTTTAATTCATCCAAATACTTTAAAAAAACATTAACACTAAGAAGGATCGTATTTTAAACTTTTTTCAAATTTTCAAATTTCGACATTAAGACACCGATTAATCAATTAGGTACCAAATTTGGGCGTGACGAGGGTGATAACCCTTCCTCGCACGTAATCGACTCCCAAACCCGTTTTTCCAATTTTCGCAGACCAAAATCGTTGTTTTGATAAATCAATCTGTTTATTGAAAAACGACCACGTTTTGAGGTGACCCGATCACACCTCATCAAAAAGGATCGGTGGCGACTCCAGACTTTCGTTTTAAAAAGTCGATTCCCGTTTTTCAAAAAAATAGTTTCAACAACTTGGTGACTCCACTGGGGACAAATAAGAGAGTCAAGCCGCAAATTGATTATTTTCTATCTTTTTGTTGAAAATTAGAAATTTGGTTTAAAATTAAGATCCTCTCGTTGCATTTCATTCATCATTTTTTGTGATATTTGCTTTATCAGTTCAAGTCTTGGAATGTTTTCGCATATTGCATTGCATATCCGTTCGATCTTATCCTTTTAAGTGGGAGTGAGAAATTATTCCTTCGTGAGGTCTTCACTTCCGTGTAGGATAGTGGATCACTTTTGGGATACATCCGTACCTATATCTTCATGAGATTTTCATCTCCGTGTAGCCATAGGGAAATGTATTCCCCTGAACTGAACTCGATCCGTATGAGCCTATAATGGGTAAGGATCGAGGAATCTGCTAGTTCGAGTACCCTTTTCTTTAGAACCAAACCACATATAGTGAGCTTTAGGAGCCTACCCTAGGTAGAACCACCAAACCCCTAGAGGTCACCCGAATAGGTGCTCTATTTGTTTTTTATTTCTTCTGCACTAACGTGTTTTATTTTTTTTTATAATTACATTACATTGCATTGCATCATCATAGAAAAGAGGTGTTGATTCACGTTTAGTTACTAAATAGAGAGCTTGTCATAGAAAATGGATTTTTTGATAAAGTGGAGTACAATATGGCCGACCGAATATGGTCCGAGCAAGCACAACGAGAGAAGGGTGATAGCCCGTGGAGAAATACAAGACTTCGCTTCATTGCCCGAGGATTCAAGCCAACCAATATTATTCAAGAGCTGTCAACGTCTCGACTTTCTTAAAGAAGCTAACAAGCCTCCTAGGGATGAGTAAGCTATAGGTCGCAGCCCACATCAAGTAAAAAGGAGCTAGGCATCCATTGGAAAGTTCGCGAGATTTGATCTTAACATTCGAATATGAAGAAAGGGATTGATACCTTCGCCTAGAGTATGAGGGCAAGGCTGTATATATTTCCGTTTTATGTAAAGAGATTTGTTTTCTAGAAAAGTTGTTCTGATAGAACTGAATTCAGAATCAATGCCTCTCTTTCTTTTTGCATTCATCACATGCATCTGCATTACCTTGCATCACATGTATTAGATTTTCATAAAAGGACACTGATTAAAAAAATCATTTCAGTAATCTGGAAACCGACAAAAATCTACCAAGTACGCATTCTTACGATACACGAAGAAGAACTAAAACAATGGATAAAAGATTGGAAAGATTGAAACAAATGCAAAAGGAAATGCAATAGCAGATGCAAACACAGATGTAAGAACAGTTGGCAAAGATTCAACAGGATATGAAGGAACAGGTGTTGGAGTCCCAAAGGAACATGATGAACCAATTGGCCCAGTTGTTGACTGGGGGGCAAGGAAAAGAAAAAAGTCATATGGTCAATTTTGGTGATGACAATGAAGATCCTATCTACCCTCCTAGTTTTACCTTGACAAATGCTCAGACTCAGGTACACGCGAAGGCCATCCATTACAATCAGACACCAACAATTTTAGGCTGGTGCTTCAATGCCAATTAACTATCAAGCAGGCTTAAACTCTAATCCAAGGGATAACCTAACTAATCCCATAGTCCCTGATTTGGATGACATGGTGGAAGTCAAAAGAGCGAGAGTGGAGCTCCCAAAATAATTCGAAGAACGATGCAGATGGCTGGAGAAGAAGTTCAATGCATTGGAAAGTGCTGATTACCATTATGGAATTGATGTCAAATGCTTGAGCTTGGTTCTAGACCTGGTGCTCCCACCCAAGTTTAAGACCCCAGAGTTTGAGAAATATAACGTTACAATATTTTGTCAAATGATGACAGGCTATATTGATAATGATCAGTTATTAATTCATTGTTTCCAAGATAGTCTGACCGGGGCAACGGCCAAATGGTACAGTCTACTGAGCTGTGCCCAAATCAATTCATGGAAGAATCTGGCACAAGTCTTCATGAAACAATATAGCCACGTAACAGATATGGCACCTGACAGAATCACCTTGCAAAATATGGAGAAAAAAATCAAACGAGAGCTTCAGGCAGTATGCCCAAAGGTAGAGGGAAGTTGCCACACAAGTCCAACCACCTCTGCTAGAAAAGGGAACAACCATGTTCTTTATTAATACTTTGAAGCTCTATTTATTAATCACGTACTGGGAAGCACAACCAAGAGTTTCTCGGACATAGTAATGTCCGGTGAAATGATAGAAAATAAGATAAGGTGCGAAAAAATAGAAGCGGGGGAAAGCACCAAGAGATCAACCCCAAGAAAGATGGAAAATGAGGTGAATAACATGAGCACATACAACAAGGGTCATTCAAAGTCGATTACTGTGAGCCAGTCGAAGACAATAACCACCAACCATCATGCCCCCCGAGACAAGCAGAAAAGTTACAGTTCACACCTATACCCATGACATATGGAGAGTTGTATCAGAACCTATTTGATGCACACATGGTGTCCCTTTCTACCTAGAACCGATGCAACCTCCTTTTCCTAAATGGTACGATACAAATGCTCAGTGCGAATACCATGCTGGAATCATTGGGCATTCAATCGAAAATTGCACTGCATTCAAAAAGCTAATTGAAAGATTTATTAAAATGGGCATTGTGAAGTTTGACGACTCATCCGCGCCCAATGTAGCATGAGTTCCATAATGAAGAGGGGCATGAAATTCAAGAATGCATCGAGTTCGGGGCTCTGGTGCAAGACATGATGGACAATAAAGAAATCAAATTTTATGAAGATATTGAAGGCCCGGTGGGAATGTTAGAGAATCTAAACATTAACAACATATCAAAGAGGGAACCGAGGAATAGAATTTTCCAAGCTTCTGCCCTTACGTACTTAAGAGTGTTTTGAATAATGGGACTATGGAAGAGATCTTTGTATTTCTTAGAGCCAATTTAGAGTAATATTCAAAACACACTTGTCGCTTTAAGCCTAGAAGCAATAAGAATCCTTTTGTGAAATAGGCTTGTGTCCAAAATCTTTATTTCAAATGCATCTTTGCTATCATTTCAAATATTCTTTTATTTTATACAAACAATTATTCTTAGATTCTTTTGTTATTTGGACTTTCTTTCAAGTATTCTTTTATTTTTCATTCATGATCATACCATACAAATTGTGACAGCTCTAATTTGACCCTAGTCGGAAAGTGGTTTCGGGACCACAAAACCGAGTCAAAAAAATAATTAACAGTTATATTCTATGCTTATTATATGTGTAAATGCATGTGTGAAAGTTTTATGCTTTGATTTTGTCATTTGTATGTGAAATTTATTAAATAGGACTTATGTGAGGCATTTTGAAATGTGATAAGTTAAATTATAATGGTCTATTAATGCATGTTATAAAAAGAATAGACTTGCATGTCAAATTATCCATTTTTAGATAGCGGCCGACCATGTTGTTATTTAATATATAATATATGTATTTTCTATTAGCATTATTTCAATTAAATGGCTTTATATTATAGAATAATGATTATTAAAAATAGAAAATGAGTGAAGAAAACAAGGTGTTCATCTTTTTATTTCTTTGGTCGAAAATTCTAAGAAGAGAAGGGAAGGGAAACAAGCATTCGGCTACTCCTTTCTAGTCTTGATTAAGGTATGTTTGAAGTGTTTTGAAAGAAATTACTTGTGTATTTTAGGATAGTTTCTTAGTTCCTCCATAACCCATGTGCAAATTTTCATTTTGGTAGCTATGGGAGCAATCGGTCATGAGAGTATTTTTCATTTAGAAATGATACTTTGATGTTTTGTTTTGAATTAATAAAAGTACTCCATTTGGTTGAAATTATAAAAGTATGTTAAGTTTAAAAAAGTTTGAATTTGTAAATGTAATAATTAAGTGTGCTTGTGTTATAGCCGAATATACTTTGAAAATTATAATGGAGAAATTCTTCTGATATAAGCTTGTAAATTGAAGTTATAATTTGTGCTTTGTAGTTTTAAATGGTTAAAGACTATTCGGTTATAGCCTTTATTTTTCATGAAGAAATCAAGTTAAATGTATATGTGCCTATGTTATGGCCGAATGTACTAAGGGTGGATTATATAAAGTGATTTGAGATTTGGATGCCTTGTTTTGTGGCATTCGGTTATGATAAAAAAATGATTGTATCGGGGATTTTAGAGATGTGAATTGGTAGGTGATATGTATTTAAATTGTTTATTAAGGTGTTGGCTACATGGTTAAAAATGTGCACATGAAAGTATAATAGGTCAAATGAATTTTATGTTTCTATATGTATGATTTAGTTGATGGTGTGATATATTAGCATACTTGGATATTGATGTTTGTGTGTCTCGTGTTAATATGATAATCGGCTATAAGCATGATTAAATGGTTCGGTCATTGTTTGGCATAGGTGAAACCTATATGAATTTGTTACATTCGGTCATAAAATGGAATTAAATATGAAGGCTAAGTTTGAGTAGTTAAGGCCGAATGGGTTATAGATTAAACATAAACGGATTTTCTGCATATGAGTATGTATGTATTTGTGTGTGCAGCATTGATGATAAATGGCAATTGGTAATGTGGTAAATGTTTAATAAGTTGACATTTGGAGTTAGCTATATGTCTTGGATCTATAGTGTAATTTGAAAAATAAATAAAAGTATATGATATTAAAGCATGCATTATATATATGCATGTGTATACGCGGTTGTGCATAAATATGAGTAAATGATTAAATTGTGATAGTCATATATAGGTATATATATATATGCCTTATGTATGTACCTTGTGCTTATAGAGACATTCGAGAATATGGTTAAATTCATGTATAAGGAAGCATGATAAGTTATGTGAATCTTTGCTTATGTATGCGAATTAGATATAGATTAAATAAGCATGAAATCGGGTCATGGCATATTTTATAAAATATAATACATATTGAAGTTATATATGATTGTCAAATGTGACTATTAAAAAAATAAAGTTGAGTAAGTAATTAAACAAATCTATTTGTTTTAATTAAGCTCAAGAGCAAAGAGGATCAAAATCAGATAAGGGAAAAGAGAAAGTAATAGAGTAGCCTTTCCGCAACCGTTCAAATATATCCGAGGTAAGTTTTGGAGTAATCACATTTATTATATAATTGATGATGTCATGAGATAAGTATGATAGATGAATTGCGATCTATTGTCTCTACTTGAATGAGGTTGTTTGATAAATAAATTGAGTATATGGCATGTAACCGAATGGTTATTAGGAGTTAAGCTGAGATAGTGAAATGGTTATGTGTTCTTGTGTATGAATATTAAACCGAAAGTTATGTTGAAGGTGTATTTTTTTGTGCTTATATTCGAGTGAAGAAATTGATTTAGTGATGTGATATGTTATGTAAATTGAGTTATCATGTGAGTAAATATGCTTAGCACTCGATATATATCCGGGTTAAGTCCCGCAGGCTTCGTGCTGGTAATATATCCAGGTTAAATCCCGCA
This sequence comes from Gossypium hirsutum, assembly GCF_007990345.1. Taxonomy (NCBI): domain Eukaryota; kingdom Viridiplantae; phylum Streptophyta; class Magnoliopsida; order Malvales; family Malvaceae; genus Gossypium; species Gossypium hirsutum. The sequence continues at coordinate 27,805,072 of NC_053434.1, forward strand.
GGCTTCGTGCTGGTCCGGGTTAAATCCCGCAGGCTTTGTGCTGGTAATATATCCGGGTTAAATCCCGCAAGCTTAGTGCTGGTATTATATCCGAGCTTAAAGTCCCGCAGGCTTTATGCTGGTGACTGGATTCGGGTTTTAAACCTAGCTGGCTTAACGCTGGTGATTCGAGTAAGATTATGAATTCGAAATTTCGAGGTAAACTACTATTGATTATGTATGATACATTATGATGGTCAGGTACGTATTATGTACTTATATGTGAATTATTTTTAAATGTTTAGTTCGGTAATACTTCTTAGCCTTAATCCGGCGATCTGATTCAGGTTAGGGGTGTTACACAAATAATTATTCTTATATTCATTTATTCTTTGGAATATTCCTTTGTACCTACAACAGGTCTCCAGATATCAACGACATGAGCGATACTGCTACTGACCCAGAATCCCCTTTTTGAGCAAGATATGTGCCTAGAGGAATCTCAGGCTTTGAAGATGATAGAAATTGTTATAACAGTCTAATTTTCAGTGGTGTCGGAACAGTGATTCAAGATCACTAAATCTGACAAATGAGTAGGAAATATTATTAATTTAGTGAGTATAAATTAAATGTGAAGTTAAAAAAAATTTGAAAATAGTGAATAGTGTACTAAAAATAAATATTAAAATAATTAGAATCGAAAACGAGGTATCGAGACCTCAATAATTTTAAATCGAGCCATAAATATTTTTATAAATATTTTTGGAGTGTTAATATGTTAGTATTAAAGTTTCGTCAAGAAATTTTAAAGTTCTGATAGTTAATTGAACAAAAAGGACTAAATTGTATCAAATACAAAATTGTGGGAAATGATTAAATAACTTAATTGATAAAAGAAAGAGGTTTTAAAAGGAAAATAGACCCAAGGTCTATTTGGGCTAGACGACAAGGGCATGAAATCAATAAGAAAATAAGGAAAATTAAGGGAAAAATTGAAAAATTGCAAAATTTACTTAATAAAGCTAGGACTAAAGTGGAATTATCTAGATTTCTCTTTATTTTTCTGCATTCTCATCAGAAAAATGCCATGGAGGAGTTATATTAAGCTGGTTTTTCATATTTTTACTCCAACTAAGTTCAATTCTTGATTATTTCTTGAAATTTTTGTGTTTTTGTAACTTTTACAACTAGGTCCACTTGTTGAATTCATTAGTTTTTGATTCTATGAAAGAAATTGAAAGTTTATATACATATGTGCTGGAAGTATATGATGATTTGGCATGGAATTAGAGTTTTAAATTGTTTATATGTTGATTTTATTGTAAGAATTGAATAGAAAGTGAATGTTTGGGACCTAATTGTAAAAGAGTTTGAAGTTAGAGTTTTATGTGGAAATTATGAATTTAAATAGTTATGAAATAACTTATAATGTTTAAGAAAAGTATTAATTGAGAAAATTATCTTAATTGAGGGGTTAATTGAGCAAGGACTGAATTGTATGAATTGTGAAATTTGGGGCAAAATGGAAATCAACATTTTGCACTAAAACTGTTTTGGATAGCAGCAGTAGTCTAACTTTGAAAAATCACCAAAAATTGTAGAAATGGAATTAGAGGATGAATAAAATATGAAATTAAATCTTATTGAGTCTAGTTTCTTATAAAAGAAATTATGTAAGCAATGGAATTTTAAATCATGAGATACAATAACTTTTGTGAGACAAGGTCAGAATGATTTCGGGTTCCCCTGTTTTGAATTTGGAAAATCATAAAAAATTGGATAAAAATAATTAGAGGCTTAAATTTATATGTTTAGAATCCTGAATGAGTCTATTTTCAAGATAAACAAACGAGGATATCATTAGAATCTTGTACGAGAAGATAATTAATTTTTAGTGAAGAAGGGTCGGAACTGTCAGACAGCAGAACAGGGGAGACTTCAATGAATAAACTGTATTAATTGGCCCAACCAAAAATTATGATAATTTTATGGTAATAAGATATGTGAATCTAGTTTCTTGGAAAATTCATGGATCTTAATTTTGAGTTCTGTAGCTTAAGATAAAAATAATTTAGTGACTATGACATAGATGGACAGCTTGAATATTCACATAAATAGATAGTGAAAATTATAGATAATGTTACCTACAAGTGTGTTGTTTATACTAAGGATGTGGATGGAGAGGAGGAGGAGGAAAATATACAAAAATATATGAATGAATCGTGTATAAATTGATTACATGCCCAATTATAATCGATAAGTGTTGAATTAGAAACGATATAATATTTTATTTGGAATATTTATTATAAAATTATGATTATCACTATAATACAAAAATCGAACTTGTGAGTTTATGTAACTAAATTTAGTGACAATTTGTTAATATTATTAAATTTCAATATTATTTTATGAATGATGATTAATATTTATGTATGTTAATTGTTGAAAATAAGTAAATTATGTACAAAAGTTATGAAATTAAACTGAGAATTTTGGAGGAACGGAACGCAGGAAATGAGTACAATCTTTCAGTGAAATAGATGAATTGACGGTAAATTACCCAAGTAAACCGAGATTCAGCATTTGTTGCGAATTCTCGTGTTTGCTTTCCGTTTAGCTCTTACGAGCTTCCGTTAACTCATATGAGTTTCAGTTAACCCTTTTGGGGTTTCAGCTCAGCTCTGATGAGCTTCAGTTAGCCTCCGGGCTTCTGTTTAGCACTTATGTGCTTCAGTTAGCCTTCGGGCTGCCGTTTAGCACTTATGTGCTTCAGTTAGATTTCGGGCTTCAGATCACGATGTACTCAAATCCGTAAGCTATTCCTTGGATGGACAAGTTGGTAAGTCGTAAATGTAACATGTGGAAAAAGAAATGTAAGTAATGTTATCATTATTATTATTGAGCTCAATTATGTGATTTTATCATTCAGAGATTGTGTTTGACAAGATATGTTAGTAAATTATGAGTATATGAATCAAAGTGACAGGATTTAAACACCTAATGAGGTTGAGCTGATTCACACGAATTTGTCATTTGAAATTGTGATTGACAGGAAGAAACAGTGAATTACATGCTTATCAATGGTTACACATAATTATCTGAAAAACAAGAAAAATAACGGTTATTGATATATGGAAATGTAAGACATTGATATATGAATGTGGAATATGTTTGATAAATGTGTTCATTCTTAACTATGGAATTATGTACCTCATGTGTGCTATTTGCATAAAGATGATATTTCAAATACTTTGGTGAGTAAAGCTTAAATATGAAATAGTATGAAATCGAGACAAGTTGTTATGAAAATATATTTAAATTATCTGTAAGTGTTTTTGTACTCATCGGTAATGCCTCGTACTCTATTCCGGCGACAGATACGGGTAGGGGGTGTTACAATTGTAGCCTATCTCCTGATTTGTTAAGGATGGTAGAACAAGCAGAAAAATAGATCCTATCTTACAAAGGGTCAATGGACCTCGCGAGCCTAGGAGAGGAGAAAGAGGTGAAGATCGGAGCCTATATCACCATAGAGGCAAAGCGAGGCGTCATTGAGTTATTCCAAGAATTCAAAGATGTTTTCGCATGATCGTATCAGGATACGCCTAGGCTACTAAGACATGTGGATGCTGTTAAGGTTAAGAAAATCTTAGAAGAAGTCCATAAGGGTGTATGAAGAACACATCCTAATGGTTTTACAATGGCTAGGCAAATCATAAGGTTCGAGTACTGCTGGTCCACCATGAAAGGTGATCGCATCAGTTATGTCGTAAATACCAAATTTATCGAGACAAGATTCATATGCCTCCTTCATTCCTTTATAGATTTTTCTATGTGGGACATAAATGTAATTAGGCTGATCTTGTCAAAAGCTTCTAGCAGACATCGCCATATTTACGTCACTAAATGGGTGAAAGTCGCTTCATATGCCAATGTTACAAAGTCGATAGTCATCAAATTCCGTAAAAAAAAAAGAAAAAGAAAGAAAAGATCATGTACCGACAATGAATGTCAGAAAGGATCGTATCTAACAATGCACAATAGTATGATATCAAAAGTTCGCAGTCTGTTTAAGACTAGACACCATATCACCCCAAAATGAATGGTGCAGCAGAGACAGCAAAAAAAAAAGATCGTGGGGATAATGACCGAGACTTGTAAATATTGGTATAGAAAGTCATTTTTCACCCTTTATGCTTATCGATCGTTGGCCAGAACCTTCACCGAGGCAACACCTTTTTCATTAGTTTACGGAATTGAAGCAGTTTGCCCATTGAAATCAAGATTCCTTTTCTCCAAGCTTCGATTAAGTCAAGAATTGGATGAAGCAGAAGGATCCAATGAACTTAGTTGAAGAAAAGAGGTTGAAAGTTACCCGTCATAAATAAAAGTTCTAAAATCATATAAGAGGATATAAATAAATAAATAACAACACGATATAAATAAATAAATAAATAAAATGTTAATTACAAGAGTAAAAAAAACATATATAAGAAAAATAATAATGAAAATAATATTAGTATATAAATAGAAATAGAAACATAATAAATAGAAATATAATAATAGTAGAAATATTAATAGATAAATAAAAATTAGATAAATAATAATAGTATTAGAATAACAAAATAAATATAAATAGAAACATAATAATAATAGCAATAATATATTAAATTAGTTAGTAGCAAAAATAAAAAAAAAGGATTAAATCGAACCTTAAAGCAAAATTTTGGGGCAAATCAAAAATAAATAAAAGGAAATGGACCAATTTGAACATGCGAATAATAAGGAGGGACCAAAAGGAAAATAATCCCCACCCTCTAAAACGCACAGCTTCAAGGAGGACCAAAATGCAATCAAAACAAATTTTAGGGCCAAAGTTAATTGCAAAACAATAAAAAAGAGGAAGAGCTAAAAGCAATTGGACGAATTTAGAAAAAAACAAAGAAATTGAAATGAAATGGACAAAATTCCTAGTCAAATTGAAAGAGAAAAGAAAATAATTCAATTCAAATAGAAATAGGAAAAAAGAGAATAATCCAATTCCAAATTAAAGTAGGAATACAAAAGTAATTGATCATTTCAAAGAACAAAATACTCCTATTTATATACATGGAGTTTACTAAAAATAGCCTAATTAATTTAATAAAATAAAATAAAATAAAATAATTTCTTCTTATTTTTGGCTTTTTACAAAGTCAACAAAATTTGATAACTTCTTGGCTTTCTCCATCTTTTTGATTTGGCCCCAATTTAATGATTATCTTTCAATTTGGCCCTTTTTGACTTGTTTTCAACTGATTACATTCTTTGGCTTTATTTATTCGGTTATTATTTTTCTTTTTCGGGCCCAGGCCAAAATTGGCCTATTACAATCTGTATTTTAAATCAGATAGGTAGTGCACTTATTTATCTAGAGGTTTTATTATTATTTTTTACTATATAAGATTAATGCATGTTTTTTTTAATGGCTTAAATTAAACTAGTAAAGAAAATTAAAAAAAATAATTATTTTTTATAATTTTTATAAAGTTGTTTAGAATTTTTTATGTAATTTTTTAAAAAGAAAAATAAATTCAAAATTTAAATTGATTGCAATTAATAATACAAAATGCTCAAATGGATGTAATTTTCAAATTTTTTTTTAAATTGTTGGTATAGCATTCTTTACTCTCCAATTTTGTGACAACCAAGTTGTTTATTCTTTTGCATACATTTCTCTTAGAGGTATGGTATTAAGTGATTTTTGATACTTCCTATATATTCCATTCCACTTGTTATTCACTTCTGTATGATATAAAGCATATATATTGCATATGATTGTATGCCTAAAAACAATCTTTTTCCTTTCTACTTTTTGATAAATGCATCCTACAACTTGTAAACGCAGCATCATATGTTTATGGACCATTGTTTTAATACTTCGGCCCATCACCTATCCACAACATGGGCTTTTTTGTTAATTTTAAAGGCCCGTTCAGGTAGACTCTTTATCTTTTAGTTCCAGTAAGATTGACCATGATATTAAAACTCAAGCCCATCAATTCCTAAATATATGGCTTTCCTTATGACTTCTACCCCTACTCTCGTCTGCTTCAGCTTAATGGAATAATGTTACCATTGTTTTAGAACTCAAGCCCATTCCTCTTCCAAGGCATGGCCCATGCTTTACACACAGCATTTCTGCACTTGCTAATTGCATGGGCTTTATTTTTATAAATTTCTTACCATACCTCTTTTACTATTATAAAAATGTATACTACAAATACAAATATATTTGAAAAATTATAACACAAAATTAAACTATTATAAAGTATAGTAGACAAAAAACTGAACAAAACTCATTTATGGCATATGCACAAGTTAAAACTAGAGACTTACATATTGTAATTGCACATGATGAGATATGATTTTAAGTGCTCAAGCAATACCTCCACTTTAACCAATAACTCTATAAAGTCTCATCCATCATACTTTATATTTTTATTGTACATAATATCTATCCTATCACACCAATTCACTCTATAACTACTCTACACACATCATTACGCGGGTTCTACTAAGGCCTTTTTCATGTGAGAAAGATGGAGAGGAGAGGATCTTTCTCTCATTTTAGAACCAATTTTTTTCTACACTCCACCACTCATATTATTCCCTCTCTATTCTATTTTAAGTTGGATAAATAGATTAATTTAGTCATCGATCAAATATTGGATTAACAATTCTTAATAATACATGGATTGATGATAGTTTAGGTTGGTATATTGTGTTCGAACACTGCTTGTAGTTTTAAAAATATATATAATTTAATTATGTTGTAGAATAAAACTTTTGGAAAGTTTTGGAAAACTGAAATTAATTGCATTGAGAATGGGCAGATGAGAGTTGATGGATATGAATAAGAGAGCAACTCATTATCTTGACTTAAATCGCAGTCTCAATAGTCAAGCCTCAACCAACTACTTGAACCTTAGATATAATTTACTGTTGGGGGGCAATGGACCGTTGCCTAGTTAACCTTCCTGGGGCTGCTGTGGTTAAGAGACTTCAATAGGGTTGGGTGAAGTTCTCTCATAAAAGGAAGGGGCATTATTTAGTAATAATCACACAAGTCACAGCCCTTACAAATATAGGACCTAATATTAGGTTTTTGTGTTTGACCCAAGTTTGGTTATGTCCAATTGGTATTAAATCCGTAGGGAAGTTGTACTTTTTCTTATATTGGTTTTCATATCCAACTTTAACTAAAGTTGTTTCTGATTGTATGAAAACAGAAACTTAATGTTATTTATGATTATTGTTATTCGTACAACACTAATTATAATCATAACTTAGAAAACTGAGATTGTTGATGGACAAAATTGGATTAAATATTCCATCAATCCTTAAACTTTTCACAAATTTAGAATTTAATCCCTGTATTTTTGTTTTAAAAAATTTAGTCACTCAATTTTTTAAAGTTCAAATTTCAGGTCCAATTATTAATACCTTTAAAAATTCTTTCGTTAAATTTGTTGGTGTAATATTTTAAAATAAAAAAAAACTTATTTAATAGTCATGTAACTAAAATAACAATGTTGTAATGAACTTGAATTTAACAAAATAATTTTAATAATATTAACAATTAAATTCTATTTTTAAAATTTGAAAAGTAATTCAAAATTTATGAACAAGACTTATGGTGTATTTTAACAAAAAAGTATAATTACAACTAAAGTTGGATATTGTTATATATTTATATGCGTGAATTTTTATATTAAACAGCTAAACCAATCTCATATAATTTATTTTCATTAATTAACGATAAATTTTATTGTTAAAATATGTCATATGTTACTGTGTTCTTTATAAATTTAGAATTTAATCTCTGTACTTTTATTTGTAGGAATTTAGTCTTTTTACTTTTTTTTAAAATTCAGATCCAATTATTAAACAGTTAAGTTTTTTTTTTAAATTCATTGGAGTGAAATTTTAAAATAAAAGAAATACCTATTTAGTAGCAATATAATTAAAAAGAGATATTGTAATGAACTTTAATTTAATAAAATAATTTTAATAGTATTAATAATTATATCTAAAATTTGAAATCGGGACTAAATTTACTGAAATATGGATGTATTTTAACCTAAAATATTTTATAGACAAAAGAGTAGGTGATTTCATTTGTTCTTTTTTTTTTAATGAACATGATACACTCAATCTTGATTAACGTGACAAAAAAGTAATCAAAATTAAAATCCAACCATTTAAAAGCAAAGCTTCAACTCAACTCCGAGTCAATGGTGATGTGATTGGAGGATAAGTCCTACACCAACTTATTATAAAGTTAAAATTTGTCGAAATTAATAAATTAAACAACATCGTTATACTTAAAAAAATTCAAGACACGCGTCGAACTACGAAGTCTTTAAATCTACAACTAAAACTATTTATTTTTCTCACCTAATTTCTGCAAAATTGAAAAGCTTAAAATGCCCCACAAGTCTTTGTACTTTTCAAAATTAGAAATTTATTCATTATACTTTTATTTTATGGAATTTAATCTCCCTACTTTTTATATTTTAAAATTTAGGTCCAATTAGTAACACCATTAACTTTTTTTGTTAAATTCAAGTTAATTATAAAGTCACTTTTTTAATTACATGGTCACCAAGTGAATATTTTTTTTATTTGAAAAATATCACAACAACAAATTTAACAATATTAATAGTTGGACATGAATTTTGAAATTTGAAAAGTAGAAGGACTAAATTCCATGAAATATAAATACAGAGACTAAATTCCTAATTTTTGAAAAATACATGGAGTTGTGACATATTTTAACCAAATAAAACGATATTATTAATTGTGTCAAAAAAGAATATTAATACATTTTAAGGCTAAATGCATAAAACTTCCCTAAACTATAACTCAATTGAGTGGTTGAATACTAATTTAGATTAGTCATAGATTATATTTATAATAATAAAAAATAAGTGTACATATAATATAAACGGCTTAGATGCAGGGATGATAAAAGTGGTGAATTTCAAGTAATATCCTAAAACTTTTTAGGTATGAAAGTGATAATAGTGAATAACTTGGGGGACCATTTGAATGTTTAAGCCAAATAGATATTATATTTATAAGTTGGTAAAAAAGCGTGCGAAACAGCGAATCTTCTTCATCATCTATGTTTGGAGTTTGAATACAAAAAGAAAGTAAGGTTAAGCCTTTTCATTAATCCTCAAGCTTTTATTTTTGCCCATAAGTCTACTCCCAGTTTCCCTTAATCCTCCATGGGCAAAGGCGGAGGTTGTGTCCCAAGCAAAAAGAGACAACCTTCCTCTGCCGAAGGCTCTGCCACTGCCACTGCCACTACCGCCACCAACAACGCACCCATCGAAGCCGATGAAGAAACTCACGAAACTGCCAGTGTAGCTGTGAATCCTACGAATGCGCAATCAGTTACCGCCACTTTAAAAATCTTTATTGTTTACTACTCCATGTATGGTCACGTGGAGAAACTGGCCAAGCGGATGAAGAAAGGGGTCGACGGCGTGGAAGGGGTAGAAGCGGTTCTTTATCGGGTTCCCGAGACGCTCCCGGCTGATGTGCTGGACCATATGAAGGTGCCGTCGAAAAACCCCGAGGTTCCAGAGATTAAAGCGGCGGAATTGGCGCAGGCGGATGGGGTTCTGTTTGGGTTTCCGACGAGGTTTGGGTGTATGGCGGCTCAGATGAAGGCGTTTTTCGATTCCAGTGGACAGTTTTGGAAGGAGCAGACTCTGGCCGGGAAGCCAGCTGGGTTCTTTGTTAGTACTGGAACTCAAGGAGGCGGCCAAGAGGCCACCGCGTAAGTTGGAATTTTGATTAACTTTCTCTGTTTTTGTTGCAATGGTAGACAATTTCCATAAATTTGGTTACTTTAGATAATACATTGCTCCCCAAACCCCTCCACATCAGCAGAGAAATTTTCATCAATAATGTCGTTTTCCTTCTCTTTACCTTTGTTCTTTCCTGAATTTGTTATCTCACAAGAGAAATCTAAGAAAGTTGGATCATGGAAAATACCTCGTAGATGATTCATGTTACCTAGTTTGACATCTAGAGTTGAACAAAGTGTTTATCGTTTAGCTTAGAGGTTACAAGTTGTGGTAGATGTCTCATGAAATCAAATAGATGAAGATACAAGTTGGCTATAATAGTAAACTTATCCTATAAATTTATGTTTACTTGTAAGTGCTAAGATTTATCTTGAATCTGCGTAAGTTGGATGGTTTTGGTTGCATTTCAGAGGCTTTGTTCTTTCTATTACAAGTATGCTGAATCCTTTAATTTGTAGGTTTTATTTTAAACAACTACGGTTTAACACTTAGCTTAGATTAAAACGTAAGACAATTGCTTCCAGTTTTACTCATGGCTAGGTTTTTACCATTTAAAGTAGATGATTTTAATGTCGGTGTTTATGCTCACTGGAAGATGAAGTTTGTCTGACATGAGAATTTAATCTGATCTATAGAAGCCTTTTAGGCTTGAAAATGTTGAGTGGATGTTTCTTTCTATAGTGTTATTGCTTTCCTTCTCTTTTGTGTTTCAGTATTTTATACTTTATTGGTTTGTTATCAATACAAGATGCTCTCTGCATTTCCAGAGGATTCATGGCGCTTTTTGTCCTAATTTATCACTTATCAGCTTTCATACAATTTGTACATCAGGATTATCTCTTCCTGTGATTTTTTTTTTGGTCCTTGACCAATGTAGTATGTAAAATATTTAAGAAGATTTATGCATTTCTTGTGCTTCCCTCTGGTTCAGTTGGACGGCAATAACGCAGTTGGCACACCATGGAATGCTGTTTGTTCCTATTGGCTACACTTTTGGAGCTGGTATGTTCAAGATGGATTCCATACGAGGAGGTTCTCCGTACGGTGCTGGAGTTTATGCAGGTGATGGCACAAGAGAACCAACTGAAACTGAGCTTGGGCTTGCAGAGCATCAGGGAAAGTACATGGCTGGTGTGGTCAAGAGGCTTTGTCAAGCTTGACATTCCCCACACTTGAGGGTCGCATACTTTGTTGATTGTTCATTAGGTGAATTGTGTTTGAATTTGTCCTTGGTCTTGCCATTTCTCAGCATGAGAGATGTCACTTATATTGGTATTTATTTCACCATTTCTTTTTGTCAATTCCATTCAGTTGAGAAAGATGTACATGATTTGATCTTCTTGTGTCTTGTCTTATCAAATAAGATGTATCATATGTGGCCATCGGGATTTTTGGTTTGTATAATTTCCATTGTGTAATTCACCACAAGCTTTGATTTAATAAAAGAAATTTCATTTGTCTGTCTCTGGTGGATAAAGATGAGATGAATTGGCATACTCAACCTGTCTGCGAATCTCTAAGTGCATGATTTTTTTTCCCTGTAAATGATTTAGATTTGCTAATTTTTGTGATTTTTTCTGCTTCTGTCTTCTAGTTATTCAAAAACAGACATCATTTCATCAATCCAGCAAGTGCATTATACGAAGATCCACCCTTCATCCAAGCCTTCTCTGCACTATGTTTCAACTTTTCACTCTGTCTCTTATTTTTCTCCCTTCATCAAATATTTTCTTTACCATTGCCTCGATCTCTTCCCTCCCGACGACACCCTTTGCGTAAGCGTGGGGCGAATAAATTTTTAGGCTGGTCCGCAAAAAAATTGGTTTAATTTAAGTTGATTAGATTAGTTCCGTTCCTTCTTTTTCTTTATGTTTCTCTTTTTATTATTTTTTCTTTCTTCTTCTTCTACTGTCGTTCTTTCTTCTCTGTTACCTCATCTTTCTGTTCTATTTTGTCAAATTTCGTTGTTGTTATGTCAGGGAGGGTTCCATAGTATGTTGTTTTTCAATTGAAGGTATAATTGCGCAAGTTGTGTTGATGAAATTCTGTTATTAATTGTTCTTGTTTGTCAATTGCCAAAAATTGATTTTTGCTTCTTTTGCTCTATTTAAGTGTGCGATTGATTGTCTTTTTAGGCGAGGATCCCGAAGGTAATACTTCTTCAACACGTTAGTTCCGTATATTGCTGTTTTGTGAGAGGTGAGGGTGTGAATTTTCGAGATTGGGGTTTCTTTGTCGAAGCTTTCAACATAACTCTATTTTGTTCGACTTTCTGAGCATTTGTTTGGGAATTAATTGTTGAATTGGTCATTGGTTGTTCATTGTTAGGATTCGAAGTTATTCTTGTTTCTTCTACGTTGATTCGGCATCAGGTGTATAACGAAAATTTGTTTTTCTGCGAATTTCGAACTCCGAAAAACATAGCTGTCGAAAAGTGTTTTGAACAAAAAATTTATTCGAGTAACTCTGAAAATTTAAGCTATAAAAAACCGAGTCTTTGGTGCCGGACCTGTAAGTTTTCTGCTTTAGTTATGCTATTTAGTTAGAAAATACTGTAGTAACTAAACTTGTGGCTTTAGTTAAAAACTGTGATATGAACTGTGAAATAAGATATTTGATGAGAATTTTGAACTGATTTGTGAATTTTTGGTATTGTAGATAAGTTGAGGTAATGAGTTTACACGGTAGTTGTGGACGTGGTTCTCGTTGGTGTTGAGGATGAGCTTGAACAGAGTTATCCTCTATGGGTAGAATGCCCAATCTGGAGACTAGCGAGACAGTTGGTACTCCTACTACTGAGATTGGGTCTCAAACTCTATAGTCAGAGATAATGTACTGTCCTAGGCTATGTTGCGTGTGTTAGAAAATGGTCAATGGGACCTTTTCGGGATTCGGGAGCCGATGGTTGGTTATTGAATGACTCCGGCCAAATGGTGCTGAGTTGTTTAGGGGTGTCACTAGATTCGCCTCTATAGTGGCCGAGTACTGGTTAGAGGTCATCGAGCATATTATGAATGACATTGACTACACTCCTGCACAGAAACTGATAGGTGCTGTATCTCTGCTCCGAGATGAGGCTTACTAGTGGTGGTTGACTATTGAGCAGGGCGCCTAGCCCGAACAGATCACTTGGGATTTTTTCAAGAGTGCCTTCCAAAGCATGTAACGCCCCTTACCCGTGTTCTACGCCGGAACAGGGTACGAGACATTACCGGAACATAACACATGCAATCGTACGAAACCATGATGTAGTTTTTATATATATATATCCAAATTAAAACAATTCAAATTTCATACTTAATCATGCATCCTTATGCCTTATAGCTTGAACGATATTAATTAATATCAATGGTCATATACAAAATGAGCTATCAAATATTGAAGGCTAACATTTTAGGCCAAATTAATTATGACATATAACAAAATAACTAAGTCCTCTATACATGTCATAATCCAAAATATTGTTTCCAAAATACCAAAAGAGTGTTGATAGTGTGAATGGATCCCCAACGATCTTCGAACCCTGAGCTGGCTTGGTGACACTATAAGACAAAGGAAAGGAAAGAGAGTAAGCATAAAGCTTAGTAAGTAAGTATGTAAATAATAAACAATTTGTCAACATGATTCTTAAGGTAAAACAATCATAATTGTACAATTACTCATTTTCAGGTTAAGCTGTTTTCTTGAGTCACAGTTACTAAATTATTTATAGCTGGAGCTATGGAACTTCAAATTAAGATCCGTTAATTTTCCAAGAAACTAGACTCACATATATTCTTACCATAAAAATTTAAAATTTTTTTGTTTATTCAATTGGTACAGTTTATTCATTAAAGTTACCCCTATTTCACTTTCCAACAGTTCCGACCTCTATTCACTAAAAATTATTTATCTCATGGTACAGGACTCCAAATTAAGAACCGCTAATTTTCACAAAAACTAGACTCACATATATTCATATCATAAAATTTTCATAATTTTTTGTTTAGCCAGTTAGTACAGTTTATTCATTAAAGATACACCTGTTTCACTGTCCGATAGTTCCAATATTTCTTCATTAAAAATTATTTATCTCATGGTACAGATCTCGGATGCTGTCCTCGTCAATTCCACTTGAAAATAGACTCATTAAGGATTTTAAGCATACAAATTATGACCCATAATTATTTTTTTACAATTTTTAATGATTTTCCCAAATCAAAATAGGGGATTCCAAAATCATTCTGACCCTGTCTCACAAAAATCCAATTATCACAGAATATGGAATTCTTTTGCTTCACCGTTTCTTTTATGAGAAAATAAATTCATTAAGATTTAATTTAATATCTTATTCAACCTATAATTCATTTTCTACCATTTTTGGTGATTTTTCAAAGTCACACAACTGCTGCTGTCCAAAACTGTTTTATTACAAAATTTCATTTTTACATAATTTCACTTACTCCATTCTATCTTACCAAAAGATTCACTCAACTATCGAGCACATTGCTCACAATTTTTCACATCGATATACCTACACTTATTCATCAAATAGTCATGTACATATGTATTTTCACTTAGTAAATTTCCCGTTGAACTCATCGGAATAATAACAGATACCCGGTGACCTGTGCATATACCACCCTTGTAACCGAAGCTCTCTGGTATGCATAGTAGCCTGCACTTAGTACTACACATGCGATCTATCAATCTGGTACACGTAGTAGCCTGAACTTAGTACTACACACGTGATCGAGGTTAACGAGTACGCATAGTAGCCTGCACTTTGTACTACACATGCGACCTATCGATCCGCTACACGTAGTAGCCTGCACTTAGTACTACACACGTGACCTAACCATCTAATACACGTAGTAGCCTGCACTTAGTACTACACATGTGTTTTCACAACGGATCATTTGTATCTCTTCTATTCCGAAGATTCAATCGGGAAATTCTTCACTTTTCAACATTTTACTAACTCGTTCTTAGTCAATCCCAATTCGTAGTTTACATCAATTGATCATTCTATAGGCAGCCACATCTCATATAGTAACAAAAGATAATAAAAAAAGGATCGAAATATTATTTACATACAAACTTACGTCGGTGCAAAATATAGAAATTTTGCAACTTAGTCCACAATCTTTTCCTTTCCCTGATCAAGGTCGATTCCACGTCTTTCTTGGTCTATAATAACACATTTGACTTATTAAAATGCTCACATTATTCAATAACCCAAAAACATCCTATGGCAAAATTTACAATTTTGCCCCTAAAGTTTCACAAAATTACAATTTTTCCCCTAGGTTTGGGACATAATTTTTATTCAATTTCCTTGTATTTTAGGCTTAGTCGAACCATTTTCATAACTATATCAGTCCACAATTTGCATTAAATCACACACTTACACACATTTTACACTTTTTTACAAACTAGTCCTTTTATGCAATTTCAACAAAAATCATTAGTAAAAGTTGTTTATCACTCTCCAAACATTCATATTATTCCATAAAACATCAAAATACATGCATGTAATCCATGGGTAAAATTTTAAATATAAACCTTAGCTCAAAATATTGGTAGAAATAGGTAAACCGAGCTATGAGGATCTAAAAAATGTAAAGAACATTAAAAACGGAGCTAAAACGGACTTAAAATCGAGCTTGGAAGTTTGAAAAACCCTAGCTATGTCTTCCTCATGTGAAATTCAGCCATGGGGTTGAAGATGGACAAAAATTGGCTTTTAATTTTGTTTTTAATTCATTTTAATAACTAAATGACCAAAATGCCCTTAATGAAAAACTTTGGAAACATGCCCAAACATGTCCATTTTTGTCCACCAACTTAACCAATGGTCTAATTGCCATATAAGGACCTCCAATTTAAAATTTCATAACAATTGGACACCTCTAACATGTACAACTCAACTTTTGCACTTTTTACAATTTTAGTCCTTTTGACTAAATTGAGTGCCCAAACGTCAAAATTTTCGAACGAAATTTTTACAAAATAATTCCATAAAAATGTAGACCATAAAAATATTATAAAAACACATTTTTCTATGTCAGATTTGTGGTCCCGAAACCACTGTTCCGACTAGACCCAAAATCGAGTTGTTACAACTCTCCCCCCTTTAAGGATTTTCGTCTCGAAAGTCTTACCGGTAAAGAGATTTGGGTATTGTTTCCTCATGGCTTCCTCTGGTTCCCACATAGTCTCCTCTACTCCATGCCTTTGCCACAATACTTTTACTAAGGCTATACTTTTATTTCTCAACTGTTTAATTTCCCGAGCCAAAATCTTAATCGGTTCTTCATCGTAGGTCATATCCGGTCGAATCTCAATCTCTGTTAGAGGAATCACATGTGAAGGATCGGAATGATAACGTCACAGCATCGACACATGAAACACATTATGGATCTTTTCCAACTCTGTCGGCAAAGCTAACCGATATGCCACTGGCCCTACTCTTTCAATAACCTCATACGACCCAATAAAACGTGGACTCAACTTGCCTTTCCGGCCAAATCTGAGAACTTTCTTCTATGGGGACACTTTCAAAAATACTTTATCTCTAACCTGAAACTCAATTTCTTTTCTTTTCAAATCTGCATATGATTTCTGTTTATTGGAAACAGCTTTCTAACAATCTCGAATTACTCTTACTTTCTCTTCGGTTTCCTTAACCAAATCAACTCCGTGAATCTGTTTCTCGCTAAGCTCGGTCCAATACAAAGGTGTTCGGCACTTGCGGCCATACAATGCCTCATAAGGTGCCATGTTTATACTCGACTGAAAACTGTTGTTGTAAGCAAATTCAACTAGTGGTAGGTATTTCTCCCAACTACCTTCGAATTCTAAAACACAACATCGAAGCATGTCTTTAAGAATTTGAATTACCTTTTCGGATTGACCGTCAGTTTGGGGATGAAACGCAGTACTAAAATTCAATTTCGTACCCAAGGCTTCTTGCAACTTTTTCCAAAACCTCGAAGTAAATCTTGGGTCTCTATTCGAAATAATAGACATAGGTACTCCGTGCAATCTCATAATTTCAGCAATATACAATTTAGCCAACTTATCAAGTGAGTAGTCGGTACGTACCGGTATAAAGTGAGCCGATTTCGTCAATCTATCAACCACAACCCAAATGACATCTTTCTTTTTCGGAGTCAGAGGCAAACCTGTCACAAAATCCATCATGATTTTGTCACATTTCCACTCGGAAACCATCACTGGCTGAAGTAAACCCGAAGGCACCTGATGTTCGGCTTTCACTTGTTGACAGATCAAACACTTTGATACAAACTCAGAAATATCTCTTTTCATACTCGGCCACTAATATAATTTCTTCAAATCATTATACATTTTTGTGCTGCCAGGATAAATTGACAAACTACCACTGTGTGCCTCATATAAAATCTTCTGAATCAATTCAGTATTTTTCGATACGCATACTCGATCATGGAACATTAAGCAATCATCTGGTCCAATTCGAAATTCTGAGTTACAACCCGATTCACATTGAGCTCGCTTGGCTTGCAAATTACTGTCATTCTTCTAAGCTTTAGAAATTTGCTGAAGAAATAACGGCTTAGCCCTCAACTCGGCCAAAATCGAACCATCATCATACATAGCCAAACTTGTACTCATTGCTCTCAAAGCAACTAAGTATTTTCTGCTCAAGGCATGTGCGACTATATTCACTTTCCTCGGATGATAGTCAATCATTAGCTCATAATCTTTCAAATAGTTCGAGCCATCTTCGTTGTCGCAAATTCAAATCCCTTTGATTCATTAGATACTTCAAACTTTTGTGATCAGTAAAGATTCAACATTTCTCACCGTACAAATAATGACGCCAAATCTTCAAAGCAAAAACAATGGCAGCCAATTCCAAATCGTGCGTCGGGTAATTCTTCTCATGTGGTTTCAACTGTCTCAAGGCATAAGCTACCACTTTACCTTCTTGCATCAACACACAACCAAGACTAATTAATGACGCATCACTATAGATCACAAACTTTTTACCCGACTCGGGTTGCACTAACACTGGTGCTTCTGTCAATCGCACTTTCAACTTCTCAAAACTTTGCTGACACTTTTCAGTCCAATAGAACTTAACACTCTTTTGCAGCAACTTAGTCATAGGAGAGGCAATCATCGAGAATCCCTCAACAAAGTGTCGATAATATCCGGGTAAACCTAAAAAGCTTCTAACCTCGGTTACATTCTTTGGAGGTTCCAAATCAACAATCGCTGAAACTTTGCTCGAATCAACCTTAATACCATCACCTGAAACTAGATGTCCCAAAAATCCAACTTCATGGAGCCAAAATTCACTTTACTGAATTTAGCGAACAATTTCTTTTCTCTCAAAATCTGTAATACCGTTCCAAGTGTTCGGCATGCTTGGACTTATCTCGAGAATAAATCAATATGTCATCTATGAACACAACCACAAACTTATCCAAATATGGCCGAAAAATTCAGTTAATCAAATCCATAAAAATGGTCGGAGCATTAGTTAAACCGAAAGGCATCACAAGAAATTCATAGTGTCCATACCTCGTTCTGAAAGCGGTTTTTGGCACATCTGACTCTTTAACTCTCAACTGATAGTAACCGGATCTCAAATCTATCTTTGAAAACACTGTTGCCCCTTTCAACTGGTCGAACAAATCATCAATTCTTGGCAACAGATATTTGTTCTTTATAGTCACTTTGTTGAGCTGTTGGTAGTCAATACAAAGTCTCATAGATCTGTCTTTTTCCTTTACAAACAATACGGGAGCACCCCAGGGAGAGAAACTCGGTCTCACAAACCCCTTATCTGTTAACTCTCGCAACTGAGCCTTTAATTTTTTCAATTCAGTCGGAGCCATTCTATACGGAGCAATTGAGATCGGTGCAGTCCCAGGCAACAAATCAATGGCAAACTCTACCTTTTTAATCGGAGGCAACCCAAGCAATTCTTCTGGAAATACATCCAGGAATTCACAGGCTACCGACACTAATTCAAGCCTCGACTCAGACATCCCGGTATTCAATACACATGCAAGATAAGCTTCACACCCTTTTCTCATGTATCTTTGAGCAGACATGTGCGAAATCACCATAAGCAATTTATTTGATTCATCTGTTTCAACCCAAAGTATCTCACCATTTTCACATTTCAACTCAAGTGTTTTCTGTCTACAACTTACCTTGGCATCATGTAATGTCAACCAATTCATACCCAGAATGACATCAAACTCATCAAATAGTAACAACATTAGATTAGCCAGAAAATAGTGACCTTGAATCATCAAAGGAAAATTCTTGCAAACCTTATCTACTAATACATATTTGCCTAAGGGTTTGAGACTTTAATCATAAATTCAGTAAGCTTTACAGGCAAAATCTTACTAGATACTAAATTCTCGCAAACATAGGAATAGGTAAATCCAGGATCAATCAATGCAATAACAATAGTATCATAAAGAGAAAATGTACCAGTAATCACATCGGGAGATGATGCCTCCTCATGAGCACGTATGGCATAAGCTCTAGCAGGTGCTCTAGCTTCTAATCTCCTAGTTGAATCCTTCATCACACTTTTACTATTAGCTCCACTTTCAGTATTTCTTGGAGGTCTACTTCTATTAGTAGTGCTAGTCTATCTCACATTCTGATATTTTTCTTCTTCAACCCTTTTTGGACAGTCTTCGATATAATGTTCTCGAGAACCACACCTGAAACAAGCTTGGCTAATTGCCCAACACTCACCTTGATGTTGCTTACCACAATGTTGACACTCAAGTCTATTAGGCCTCACGTTGTCCACACTTGCCATTGAAGTAGCTTGAGTTTTAGAACCCGAATATGATCTCCCACAATCTCAGTGCGAATATCCGGCTAAAACCGTCAATCGAGAATTCATCTCTTTGGACTTCTTTGACTGAGATTGGAATGACTTACTCATTGGCCTCTTTCTTGCATCTCTGGCTTCAATCACAGCTTTTCTCTTTTCTTTGTTCAGTTCTTCGACTTTACCAGCTAGATCGACCAATACCACAAACTCTTTCAACTCTAAGATCCCAACTAATAGTCTGATGTCTTCATTTAACCCATCCTCAAACCTTTTGCACAAAATAGCTTCGGTAGACACGCACTCCTGGGCATACTTGCTAAGTCGAACAAATTCACGTTCATATTCTGCCACAGACATTTTACCTTGTTTCAGCTCGAGAAACTCTTTTCGTTTCTGATCAATGAACCTTTGGCTTATGTACTTCTTTCTGAATTCCTCTTGGAAAAAATCCCATGTAACTTTTTCTTTCGGAACCACGGATACCAGTGTCTTCCACCAATGATATGCTGAATCCCTTAGTAAAGATATAGCACATTTTAAACATTCTTTAAGAGTGCAAGAAAGCTCATCAAATACCTGATAGAATTCTCAAGCCAAAACTCTGCTTTCTCGGGATCATCATCTATATTAGCCCTGGATTCTTCAGCTTCTTGCTTTCGAATTTTATCAACTAGAGGCTTGTTCAATCTTACCATTACGGTACCTTGAGAAACTACAGGAATCGATTGGGGAATAGGTGGGGGTGGAGGAGGTTGAGCATTCGGATGTGCTCAAACAAATTTTGTATACCAATTATTCATCATACGAAGAAAGGCTTCCCGAGCCCCATCTCCCTGATCAAGTGTCTCAAGTTTACTCTCAGCTGGCGTGGTCCCTTGTACAGGAACCGACGCATTACTTTCTACATCGTCAGCTACAGCTCGGTCGGGATCCATTTACTATATGAAAACACAATTTAAATTGTCAGGAGTCATCACACTATCACAGTATATTTATGGCATATATAGATAGATTTTCACACACGCTACGTAAATCTGAGAACCGACTAAACTATAGCTCTGAGACCACTAAAGTGTAACGCCCGTTACCCATGTTCTACGCCAGAACAAGGTACGAGATCTTATCGGAACATAACACATGCAATCCTACGAAACCATAACGTAGAATTTTTTTTATATATCCAAGTTAAAACAATTCAAATTTCATACTTAATCATGCACCCTCATACTTTATAGCTTGAGCGATATTAATTAATATCAATGGTCATATACAAAATGAGCTATCAAATATTGATGGCTAACATTTTAGGCCTAATTAATTATGACATAAAACAAAATAACTAAGTCCTCTATACATGCCATAATCCAAAATATTGTTTTCAAAATACCAAAAGAGTGTTGATAGTGTGAATGGATCTCCAACGATCTCCGAACCCCGAGTTGGCTTGGTGACACTATAAGAAATAAGAAAGGAAAGAGAGTAAGCATAAAACTTAGTAAGTAAGTACGTAAATAATAAACAATTTGTCAACATGATTCTCAAGGTAAAACAATCATAATTGTATAATTACTCATTTTCAGGTTAAGCTATTTTCTTGAGTCACAGTCACTAAATTATTTATATCTAGAGATATGGAACTCCAAATTAAGATCCGTTAATTTTTCAAAAAACTTGACTCACATATATTCTTATCATAAAATTTTTAGAATTTTTGGTTCAGTCAATTAGTACAATAAAAATTTTAGAATTTTTTGTTTAGTCAATTAGTATAGTTTATTCATTAAAGATACACCTGTTTCACTGTCTGATAGTTCCAATCTTTCTTCATTAAAAATTATTTATCTCATGGTACAGATCTCGGATGCTGTCCTCGTCAATTCCTCTTGAAAATAGACTCATTAAGGATTTTAAGCATGTAAATTATGACCCATAATTATTTTTTTTACAATTTTTAATGATTTTCCCAAATCAGAATAGGGGATTCCAAAATCATTTTGACCCTGTCTCACAAAAATCCAATTATCAAAGAATATGAAATTCTTTTGCCTTCACCGTTTCTTTTATGAGAAAATAAACTCATTAAGATTTAATTTTATATCTTATTCAACCTCTAATTCAATTTCTACCATTTTTGGTGATTTTTCTAAGTCACACAACTGCTGCTGTCCAAAACTGTTTTATTACAAAATTTCATTTTTACATAATTTCACTTACTCCATTCTATCTTACCAAAAGATTCACTCAACTATCGAGCACATTGCTCACAACTTTTCACATCGATATACCTACACTTATTCATCACATAGTCATGTACATATGTATTTTCATTTAGTAAATTTCCCGTTGAACTCATCGGAATAATAACAGATACCCGGTGGCCTGTGTATATACCACCCTTGTAACCGAAGCTCTCTGGTACGCATAGTAGCCTGCACTTAGTACTACACATGCGACCTATCAAAGTGGTACACGTAGTAGCCTGCACTTAGTACTACACACATGACTTATCCATCTGATACATGTAACAGCCTGCACTTAGTATTACACACGTGATCGAAGTTAACGGGTACGCATAGTAGCCTGCACTTAGTACTACACATACGACCTATCGATCCGCTACACGTAGTAGCCTGCACTTAGTACTACACACGTGACCTCACCATCTAATACACATAGTAGCCTGCACTTAGTACTACACATGTGTTCTCACAACGAAATATTAGTATCTCTTCTATTCTGAAGATTCAATCGAAAAAATTCTTCACTTTTCAACATTTTACTAACTCTTTCTTAGTCAATCCCAATTCGTAGTTTACATCAATTGGTCATTCTATAGGCAGCCACATCTCATATAGTAACAAAAGATAATAAAAAAAGGATCGAAATATTATTTACATACAAACTTACCTCGGTACAAAATATAGAAATTTTGCAACTTAGTCCATAATCTTTTCCTTTCCCCGATTAAGGTCGATTCCATGTCTTTTTTGGTCTATAATAACACATTTGGCTTATTAAAATGCTCACATTATTCAAATTAACCCAAAAACATCCTATGGAAAAATTTAAAATTTTGCCCCTAAAGTTTCACAAAATTACAATTTTACCCCTAGGTTCGGGAAATGATTTTTATTCAATTTCCTTGTATTTTAAGCTTAGCTGAACCATTTTCATAACTATAGTAGTCCACAATATGCATTAAATCACACACTTACACACATTTTACACTTTTTTACAAACTAGTCCTTTTATGCAATTTCAACAAAAATCACTTAGTAAAAGTTGTTTATCATAGTCCAAACATTCATATTCTTCCATAAAACATCAAAATACATGCATTTCATCCATGGGTAAAATTTTAAATATAAACCCTATGTAACACCCCTCACCCGTACCCGACGCCGGGATAGGGTTTGAGGCATTACCAGGACTTTTCATTTTGAAACGTACCAAATTGGGTCACCAAGTTTTACTCAAATTTTAAGCTTGTCATCCATGAACACTCGTCCCTTATATAGGCCTTCAGGACCTATAACATATCAAGAGGCAGTGCGGGACAAATACGGGCACGTTCGATTAACCTTGGGCTCCTCAGAAAATTTTTCGTAACATAAAGTGTCACACGCCCGTGTAGGTGGGCCGTGTGGACTCAAACGCCCATGTGACTTGGGGCATGCCCATGCCCTTCAGCTGTGGGTGACACTGACTTATCAGCACGGCCATGGCACATGCCCATGCTGCCTGCCTGTGGACGACACTGTCATTTTAACACAACCATGGCGCACGCCTGTATGGCACACCCGTGTACAACTTTGTGCTAAAATTTTAAGTGCAGGGGACACACGACCATGACACATGCCCATGGGAGGGAACCGTGTGTCACACACAGCCTAGACACACGCCCGTGTATCCAACCATGTGGACTCTATTAGGCTATTTTCCAAGCCTTTAGTCACCCCTTTCTACTACTTGTGCCTAGTGGTTACCAAGTTTGAGAGAAAACATAATTTTACACTTGTAAATAATCTTAATGAAAATAGTTGTATGGAAACCTCATATCATTGGTTTCATACATAAATGATTATTTCTCCTTTAGTGTTATGGGTTCCCATGTTACTTTAATCCATCCGAAATTGGCTCATTAATGTGACTCATTGCCAATTGATAGCAACCCATAATTTGTAATTAAAAACCATGCATAAAATCATAGGTCACAGCCTGCTTATATACAAAGAGATAAACATATTTTTACATGCCTTCATTTGGAAAATCAAATGACACATATAACAAAATACTAAAAAAAAATACTATACATCCCATTGAACAAAATAAATAGAGTCTTCATGCCAAAGCTTCTTTAGTTGATAGTGTGTTGACTCTCCAATTGTCTTCCAGTCCTTATGAGTCCTCGAGCATTGTGAGATAGGGAAAAAGAGAGGGATAAGCATTTTCATGCTTAGTAAGCTCAAATAACTGGAAAGTAAACTTACCAAGTAATTAGCATACATCCATATTTAAATCATGAAACCATCAATTATTAAACAGTTCCCTATCATATGCACTCAATCAATGAGTTAGTTACATGTCAAAGCATCATGTAATTTATGTAGATGAGATCATCATTCATCACCTTATTGACATACATCATATTAATCCCGTTGAGTTTCTAGGAAATATCGATGGAATACCCATTATCCGTCAATTCTTACGAATGATCATTTCACATATATGCACTCCCGTGAACCTCACATCTCATGGCAGGATTACTAGTCCAGGCTAAATCCCCCATATCATGAACTCATAAGATGATGTCGGGATTACCAGTCCAGGTTAAATCCCTTATAGCGACAAACACCCTTAATGAGCTCGGATTTGAATTACCAGTCCAGGCTAAATTAAGACCCTAATCGGATTACCCGTCCGGGCTAAATCCATAATGCACACATATTCTTCGGGAGGCTTGATCATTAAAGGAACACCCATCCAGGTTAGATCCTTTTCATACTTGAGATCACAGATTACCCGTCCAGGCTAAATCCTTACTGCAACACATGCAGGATCTCAGTTCACATGTAAATGAGGGTTTATCCATCGAATTCCCTTTTTCAACCTCAACCGAGACATTTTTCACATGTTATCATCAAATATGCATTTCTATGATATTTCGTACCGATAATAGATGCAATCATCATGCATTCATAATTCATACAATTATACATATTAGGGGTTTACTTTAAGTTATCCGAACTTACTTGGTATTCGTTTCAGAGTTATGTTTCGGTTATTCTGAAACCTTAAGTTTACCACGATCAACCTCCAGAATTTGTTCCTCGGGGTCTATATCAACAAAGTTAACTCATTAATACACTACATTATGCATTTCAAGTTTAATATCTACCCCAGTCCAAATGACCGTTTTGCCCTTAACCTTTCATATTATTACGATTTAGTCCCTAGGCTCGTATAATGAAACACATGCACTTTCTATCTTACCCAAGTATAGTTGAACACCTTTCCTTCTTATGGTAGCCCACATTATCCATTATTTTCTCATTTTTACCATACATTTACATCTTTTGCAAAATAGTCCTTATAAGGGTTTTTCATGAAAATCAACTAGGAAAAGATGTTTAATACACATTCATCTTTCATATTCTTCCATAATCCACCAAAATACAACCAAATCATGCATGGGTAAATTTTTAAACATGAACCCTAGCATGAAATATGGGTAGAAATGGAGAGAGCAAGCTACCGGGATTTCAAAAATACATAGAGCATGAAAAATGGGGCTTGGGAGCACTTACTATTGAGCTTGGAAAGCTTGGAAACCCTAGCTATGGAGAACCCTAAATTTTTGGCTGGATAAAGGAGAAAATGGCTGATTTTGGCTTGATTTTTCCCATTTTAATTCATTAAAATGACAAATGACCAAAATGCCCTTATGCCATTTCTTTAAAATTTCATCCATGCAAGCCCATTTTTGTCCAAAAATTTAGAATTTAGCAAATTGCTTTCTGAGACCTTCTAGTTCATAATCTAAACAAATTCATACAAATTGCTTCTAGAATCCAAGTTTTACAATTTATTCAATTTAGTCCCTAATTTCTAATTGGACACCTTATACTTAGAATTTCTTCATGAAACTTTAACACATCCATATACTAATATTCTAGGCCTCATAATAATAATAAAATAAATATTTTTATGCCAGATTTATGGTTCCAAAATCACTATTCTGACTAGGCCCTATTTTGGGATGTTACACCCTAGCTCAAAATATTGGTAGAAATAGGTAAATCGAGCTGCGAGGATCTCAAAAATGGAAAGAACATTAAAAATAGAGCTAAAATAGACTTACAATCGAGCTTGGAAGTTTGAAAACCCTAGTTATGTCTTCCTCATGTGAAGTTCGGCCAAGGGGTTGAAGATGGACAAAAATTGGCTTTTAATTTTGTTTTTAATTCATTTTAATAACTAAATAACCAAAATGCCCTTAATGAAAAACTTTGGAAACATGCCTAACCATGTCCATTTTTGTCCACCAACTTTACCAATAGTCTTATTACCATATAAAGACCTCCAATTTAAAATTTCATAACAATTGGACACCTCTAACATGTAGAACTCAACTTTTTCACTTTTTACAATTTAGTCCTTTTGACTAAATTGAGTGCCCAAACGTCAAAATTTTCAAACGATACAAAATAATTCCATAAAAATGTATACCATAAAAATTTATTAAAAACACATTTTTCTATGTCGGATTTGTGGTTCCGAAACCACTGTTTCAACTAGACCTAAAATCGGGCTGTTATAGAGAAAGTATGTAGAGGCGAGTTATATAAAGGCTCGTAGACGCGAGTTTATGGGCTTGGTTCAAGGTGAGAGGTCTGTGGCCGTGTTTATGAGATTGAGTCGGTATGTTTGCAGTCTAGTTCTGAACGATTATGAAAGTATTATTCCATTCATGGAAGGATTGGGGTATGATCTGAGAGTTTTGATAGCTCATTAAACGGAGCTAGTTTTGTGGCCTTGGTTGACAAGGCGAAGATAGCAGAAGAGGTGAAGTGAATTGAGCGCGAGAAGAGAGACTGAGAGAAAGGTCAGAGTAAGCTTAAGAGGGATTCGGGTCCATTCAGTTCTGTTTAGTGCCCTAAGAAAGGGGCTAGGTTTGATGGGTCTCCGAGGACTGAGGCACCAGCTGCATCGACTGAGATTCAAATTTGTAATAACTGTGGAAGAAGCCATCTGGATGAGTTTTAGAGGAAGTTGGGGGCTTGTATTTAATGTGGGTCGATGGAGCACCGTGTTCAGAATTGCTCTCTCCGATCTGATCAGGTGAAAGCTCTTACACTGACTTTGATTCCAGGTCTCGTTCAGCCTCCGATGGCAACTCAACATGTAACATCCCGAAATAGGGCCTAGTCAGAACAGTGGTTTTGGGACCACCAATCCGACGTTGAAATATTTATTTTATGGTTATTATGAGGTATAGAATATGAGAATATGCATGTGTTAAAGTTTCATGAAGAAATTCTATGAGTAAGGTGTCTAATTGGAAAATAAGGACCAAATTGGATAAATTGTAAAACTTGGATTCTAGAAGAAATTTGCATGAAATTGTTTTAGATTATTAATTAGAAGGTTTTAAATAGCAATTTTCCCAATTTCTAAGTTTTTGGACAAAAATGGGCATGTATGGATGAAATTTGAAAGAAAGGGCTAAAGGGTATTTTGGTCATTTGGGTAATTAATGAAATAAAATGGGAAAAATAAGCCAAAAATCAGCCATTCTTCTCCCTTGTCCAGCCAAATTTCTCAAGCTTCCATAGCTAGGGTTTTCAACATTTTGAAGCTCAATAGTAAGTGCTCCCTAGCCTCATTTTTAATGTTCTTCGTATTTTTGAAATCTTGGTAGCTTACTCTCTCCATTTCTACCCATATTTTGAGTTAGGGTTCATGTTTGCAAAGTGACCCATGAGTGACATGTTTGTTCTTTGATGTTTTATGGAGGAATATGAAAGTTCGATGTGTGTTAAACATCTTTTTCTAGGTGATTTTCATGAAAAACCCCTAAAGGGACCTTTTGGAAAAAGGTGTAAAGTATGTGGTAGAAATGTGAAATAATGGAAAATGTGGGCTGCCATAAGAGGGAAAAACATTCGGATAGGCTTGGGTAAGGTAGAAATTGCATGCATTTCATTTTACGAGCCTAGGGACTAAATCGTAAAAATGTGAAAGGTTAGGGCAAAACAATCATTTTGTTCGGGGGTGAAATTTAGAATTGAAAAGAATAATGTGGGGTGCTAATGATTCATCTTTATTGTTATAGACCCCGAGGAACAAATTTCGAAGGTCGATCGAGGAAAACGAAAGGTTTCGGAATAACCAAACACGATACCAGAACGAGTACCAGGTAAGTTCGAATAACTTAAAGTAAACTCTTAATATGCCTAAATGCATGTTTTATGAATGTATGATAATTGTATATGATGATGGCATGAAAACTCATGAAATGTATTAATAAATATGACGAGATGATAATTGTCCCGGTTGAAGTTAAAAAGGGAAATTCGATGCATAAACCATGGCTTACATGTTTTGAGATCCTGCATGTGTTGCAGAAAAGGATTTAGCCCAAACGGGTAATCCATTGATCTCAATATAGAAAGGATCTAGCCTGGACGGGTGCTCCTTGAGTGATTAAACCTCCCGAAGAATATATGTGCATTAAGGATTTAGCCTAGACGGGTAATCCGATTAGGGTCTGAATTTAGCCTGGACTGGTAATTCAGATCCGAGCTCATTAAGGGTGTTTGTCGCTATAAGGGATTTAGCCTGGACTGGTAATCCTGCCGTATGATGTGAGGTTTACGGGAGAGCATACATGATATGATCGCTCTTATGACCTAACGGTAAATGGATAATCCATCGAGATCTCCATGAAACTCAACGAGACTAATATGAGTTATATGAGTATATGAAAATGTTGAATGATGAGCTCATCTAAGATTAATTATATGGTGTATTGTTGTTTGACTAACTTGTGAATTGAGTGCATGTGATAGGGAAATCATTCCATGTCTATTGGTTGAATGCTAATTACTTGGTAAGTTTACTTTCCAGTTATTCGGGCTTACTAACCATGTAAATGCTTACCTCTCTCTTTTCCTTGTCTTACAGAGCTCGAGAACTCATAAAGATTGGAAAACCATTGGAGAGTCAACACACTATCAACTAGTTCAGCTTTGGTATATATACACTTTTATTTTGTTCAATGGCATGTATAAGGCTTTTGTTTATTTTGTTATATGTGTTATTTGATTTGCCAAAATGAAGGCATGTAAAGGTATACATATTCACTTGTATATGGCCATGGGAATTGGCTCATTTTGAAGTAGGTTATGGCCTACAAATTTATGCATTCTTATGTTCAATTGTTCTAGTGAGGATAAAATATGGAAATTTCATATTTAGACACATGTATTATGACCAAATCACATGGGATGGTTAGGTCACAATTGGCAATGAGTTATAATAATGAGCCAATCTTGAATGTGTCCTAAAGTATAGAAATCCTTGATACAAGGGAAATAACTTAGCATGTGTAAAACCGATGAAATGAGGTTTACGTGCAATGAGGTTTATCGAGGACATTTGAGTATATAATCAGGCCTTGTTATATATCTATATTATGGAATCCGTAAGGGAGAATGGACGTTAGAGGGTGACTGAAGGCTTGGAAAATAGCCTAATAAAGTCCACACGGGTAGACATACGGGCGTGTGTCTAGATCGTGTGTGACACACGGATCGCCCCATGGGCGTGTGGTATGGCCGTGTGTGCCCTGCACCTAATATTTTAAGTCAAAATGCATGGTAGTAAACACACGGGTAGAGACAGAGCCGTGTGTCTCAATCGTGTGGAGGGCACAGCCTGGCATACGGACGTGTGTCTTGGCTGTGTGCCCCTAAATGCATGTTGACATCATAAACAGAATGCTCGAGTTTTTGGACACTGGCGATCACATGGGCGTGTCTAAGTCGTGTGAAAGACACGGGCCAAGGACACGGGCATGTCTTGGCTGTGTGAAAACCCCTGTAGGTTTGATGTAGAAAATAAGTTCAATTAATTCCACATGCGTAGGGGGCACGGGCGTGTCCCGAAGCACACGAGGGTGTGAGGCATTAACCTAGAAATTTTCTCGAAGCCTTCCTAAGTTCTCAGTTTAGTCCCAAACCTTTCTCAACTTATATTTTGGGTCTCGTAGGCCAATAATAGGGACATTAAGATGTATCTTGATTGGTTCTATATTGGAATGAAATTTTATAACCCGTATTTCTCGAAAATGTTCGAGTAAATTCCATTAATGCCTCGTACCTAGTCCCTATCTTGGGTACGGGTAAGGGGTGTTACACAACAACCACCTAGAGGCCGTGGTACGGTCAAGGGTGATAATGGTTCTAATTGAGGTCAGAGAGTATTGGGCAGAGATGCAGGTCAGGATGAGGTATGACAACCTGCTCTTGTGTATGCGGTGAGGTGCTGTGAGGATAGAGACAACGCAGACGTTATAGTGGGTACATTTTTTTATCCATTATGTTCTGTAACACCCCAAAATAGGACTTAGGAGTTTTAGGGGTAATTTAGGGATTATAGCTTTAGTGTGCTCGAGAATTTCGTTAGCATGATATTCGAATATGTTTTTGTTTATGGTATTTAGAAAATCCAATCAATTTTTGGAAATAATGTTAAAAAGGTTTTTAATTTTGAAATAGGGACTGATTTGTAAAAAGGGTAAAATTCTATGCGTTTATGAAATAGTTAAACCAAAACTTTAAAATCAACCTAATATCTTCCCCTACCTACAAGTTTCACGTTATTTTTCTTCCCGTTCAATTGTCTAGCCATCCATTACTCTCCTAAGTCTCTCCTAATCAATTTTCTTTTACGAACTTAATTCCTTTTGATTTCTATTATCACCGAAACCATAAACCTCCATAAAACATCAAGAAAAATACCTAAAATCACCATAGATTTCTCCATTGTTAAGTCTTTGGGTTTTTTAGATTTTTGATCAAATGCTCCGGTTTTCATCATCTAAGGTAACTATTCAAATCCTAAATAGCTTTAAATGTAATTTAGTCTTTAAAATCAAATTTTTAGCCATCAAATCACATATTTTGAATAAAAGCCAAAAATTGGCTCATTAATGATGAATTTCTGGATTTTGAGTAAAAACATGGTTTCAAAGTGTTTTTCAATAAGCTTTGATGAGATTAAAAGGTTTCTAAACTTACTTTGAAGTTTTGTTAAATATTTCTTAGGTTTTAAATGAATTTCGTGAAAATTGCCATGAACATGTTGAAAATTTTGATATCATGAATTGAGTGGTTTTGTATAGTTTAAAGGTTTAGAATATGTCATAAGTGAATAAATAGATGAATGAAATTAGTTTTAGATGAAAAGATTAAGTATAGATCGAGATATTTGGAATTTAAGCTTGTTATGTTGAAGGTTTCAGTTACTTGAAAACTTAGCTTAGGCTTATGTTTTGATTGCTTGAGTTGAGTCCTTAGCTAATTTTTGAATATGTTGTTGTGTGATTTTTTGTGTTAAAGCTTTGGATTCATTAAGACCATTTATAAGTTAAGGAAAGGCTAGTTTGGGCTTTTGGCATTTCAACGAAAGTATATTTGGTAAGTGTTTAGAATAGCTGCTTGTGAATACGATTCAATGCATTAGTTGGAAATTTAGTAGTAGCCTAAACCCATAATCTAAATTCTGAGTGTAAGCTTTCTCATACTTATGAATTTATCTGTGAAAATGTGTTGTGAATTTTTGGATTATAGTGTGACATTGTGATATGTGTAATAAGTTTATGATGGCTATTGTGAAAGAGTTGATTGTGGGCATGATATATGTGCCATATGACAGTGAATATGTTTTGCTTATAATGTGTTTATGCAGAGATAAAATACAGTGAACGGTAAGTAAATGTGTGTGTTAATAATGGATATTTTGGCACTGTGAACCTTGAGACCATTGGATATAGTTGGCATGCCATAGGATTGTGAGTACTCACCTATATGTGTTCTGTGATTTGGGTGTTGTGGCCCTAAGATATGTTGGAGAGATAAGGGAATGTGATTTAAGCTTCATTCAATGGGACATGTTTGGTGTGATGGAAAGTGTTAGGTATATGCTTCACTTTTTGGGATATGTTCGACTCTATGAGTCTTTTGGTATGCTGGAGATCCGTGTATCCAATGAGTGGTGATAGATCCCACATTTACATTTCATAGCTCAAGTGCCAAATTATCAATAAATATGTTTATGAATATTGTGATTTATGCTTAAATGTTATGTGATTCTATGTGTAATGTGATATATTCTTAAAAGTGAATGTGGTTAGCATGTAAATGAGCCAATAAGGTAAATATGATTAAGTATAATATGAAATTAAAGTTGGGACTATTGTAATTATGCTATGTGGTTGTTTCCTTAATGCATGACAACATGTTTGCATGTTAGTTATTCTGATCATTCACTAAGCTTGTAAAGCTCACCCACTCCTTTTAATCCATTGCAAATTAGTAACATTTCGGTGTGAGCGGTGTGATTTCAAGGGATTGATCTAAGCGAGCCTCTAGTAATAGGTTATTGGTGATTTATTATTTGTTTTTGACTTGGGAAGTAAAGGCAATGTGGTAAAACTATTACATAAATGTTTCTATGATGTTTTGGTTATTTTCATGGTTTATTAATTCTTAGGATTTATGGATATTTGTCTTGTTATGTCGCTTGGTTACTCAGACATGTTTTCAACGATTGAACTATTATTGTAGTCATTTTGATGTTTATTTGACAATGTATTAGTTACATGTTGAATGGTTTATGATTGGGATGGATTAGTTGCTTTATTATACTGTATTTTTTGTGTCTGGAGCAGTGATATTTATATTTGGGTTTTAAAAACTATACCTTTGTGATATTTCGTTGTGCAGGAAGTTAGTATTGTAATTTGGTATCGATACTTTATCACGAGTATCGATACTCAAGGTAAAATAATTGATACTTTTGTAACACCCCAAACCCGGCTTAGACATTATGACTGTATCCAAATATGTCACAAAAAAGGGTTTTTGAAAAACTGAGTCGTTTCGATAAATCATTATTTGTAACTCATATTTGTTTATAACCATTATCAGAAGAATTATTCAATTAATTCACTTTCCAAAACATAAATTAAAGTGGAAGTCATAGAAAATGTTAGATTTGGAAATCCCGTTTCAATTTTTGAAAAACCTTTATTTTAGTAAAAACCATGTTTTTAACCAATCGTCGCAAATAAAAAGACAAGTAAAAAACACAAATCCCAAAATAAAATCAAACACTCCGCAGAGTTCATAAATTATAAAACTCCCAGAAAACATTCCTAAATTAAATAAATAAAAATCATAATATTAAATAGTTACGAACTCGTGGTCACTATGAGACTCCATCACACTGATCCACCTAAGTCCGTGGATTACCTGAACAGAAAAGTCAACAGATGTGAGTTTTTGTAAACTCAGTGTGTAACCCAACGAAAATAGACATGCAATACATACAGAAATCACATATACAGTCATATTCAGATTTAGACTAAAGTCCATTCCAGATATAGATAACAGAATTAGATATGCAGAACAGATATACAAAATCCTACCCCCATCCTTTACACACCAACTCCGACCATCCCATCACATCATGTGGGGTTAAAAACACCCACCCAACCCTACACACCATATCGTGCCATTACGACACATATAAGATAATATGCAGTCAAGCTGCCAAAATATAGGCGAAGGTTGTAACAGCCCGTTTTTAGTCAGACCACAAATCTGAAGCCAAAATAATTATTTTATTATTATTTTAATGTTTACAGCATGGTAATATGTTTGTGTGAAATTTTTGTTAAGAAATTTTATCGTTTGATTAGTTAATTTGAGAAAAAAAGGACTAAATCGGGTAAAGTGTAAAAGTAGAGTTCCATTAGCTAAAGGTATCTAATAGCTATGAAGTCTTAATTTAGAGGTCCTTATGTTGTAATTAGACCATTTGAAACATGAGTGGACATATATGGGCATATTATCATGAATTTTGATGGTTTTTAATCAAGGTTAAATTAGTAAATTAGTTAATAAACATAAAATAAATAAAACAAAGCCAATTGTCATCTTTATTTCTCCATCTTCAACCAAAAATAGGTTTTTCGAAGCCATTGTTGAGATTTTTCATTTGGCCAAGCTTCCTAACTCAATTGTAATTCCGTTTTTATTCCGTTTTTAATGATTTCTACGTATTTGAGGTCGTTGCAGCTAGGTCTAGCTAGCCCAGGGACTATTTTGCAAAATTATTAAAAAATTTAGATGTTTCCATTGATGAATATATGAGTATTTTGATATTTTATGATGGATTATAAATGTTTGATGATAGTTATACAAGTTTTATTAAGTGATTTTTAGTGAAAATGTAAATTAGGGATTAAATTGTGAAATGTAGAAACATTGTGGTTAAAATGTAAAATAAATGAGAAATATGGGCTGCTAGGGACTTATTTGTAATTCGGCTAGCATGGGTTGTGGTTAAATTGCATGAACTTGTGTTTTAATGAAATAAGGACTAAATTGTAAAAGATGTGAAACATTAGAGGGCAAATGTGTAAAAGTGCTTTAATGTGAATTTTGGATTAAATTGAATATAAAGATAATTAAATAAGTTAATTTTAATTACATTTAGATCAATAAAAGTGAAACTCGGATATAGATCGAGGGAAAGACAAAGTTCTCGACTAATCGATTAATTTAGTCGTTTTTACATCCGAGGTAAGTTCGTATGTAATAAGTTTCCTTACAAATGTATTTTCTATGCTTTGATATCACATAAACTGTGAATATGAGACTACGAATATGTTTGATGGTAATTCGACGATGATTCGGCATATGAAATCCCAGTTGAACCTTAGGAATAGATTAGGATACTAGTGACATGTCATTAAGGAATTCATTGATTTGGCTTCGGGCCATGATATCGGCACTTCGGGTGCGGGCTTCATTGATTTGGCTTCGAGCCATGATATTGGTACTTCGGGTGCGAGTTACATTGATTTGGCTTCGGGCTATGATATCGGCACTTCGGGTGCGAGCTTCATTGATTTGGCTTTGGGCCATGATATTGGCAGTTAGGGTACAAGACTCCCGAGTATTCAAAATTTATTTCGAATGGTTCAACGGGTAAATGAATGATGTGGTTGAGTATGGGACTGATACGAGATGGTACAGGTATGTACACAAATCATATAAGCTTTAAATCGAAGAAACGGTGAAGAATACATAAAGTTTTCTGAATGAGTATTTAAAAGGTTTGTTAGTTAATATGAATTATATGTGTTTATATTAAATTGATGAGTTATGTGTTTATGGTCATATTAAGTCCATTTCATACGAACTTACTAAGCTATAAAGCTTACTTTGTTTATTTTCCCATGTTTTATAGTGAACTCAAAGTTAGTTCGGACTCGAGGATTGTCGGAGACATCGTCACACTATCCAACTATCAATTTGTTACTTTTGAGCTTATGTTTTAAGTATATGGCATGCATAAGTACTTTGGTTATTTTGGTATATTTGGTAATGTGTTGTGCCATTTGAAATGGCTTGTAAATGCTTATGCTTTGGTTTGTATATATATAACCATGAGAGTTGGCTTATTTTAGTTTGTTTGAATATGTATATAAATGTATGTATGTGGCTTATGTTATGAACTTGAGGTTGGCTTTGAAATGTTTATAGATAGTAGATATTATGGTAGTCAAATGATAGAAATTTGAGAAGATATATGCTTGTGAAATTGAGTATAAAGATGCATGTTTAAAAATACTTATATATAGTTGAATTGTATAAGTGAAGTTTAGTATGAATTGAATCGTATATTGTGGTATTAATATGTTTTTGTATTGGTTGGTGTTGAAATGGTTTAAATGATGTTTGATTGAGAGTAGTTGAATGCCTATATGTGCCATGTTTTGTGCCAATTAGGTTATTGTAGGTATATGAAGATTTAGGTGGCAAAATGGCTTGGTAAATAGCCTATTTTTATCCACATGGGCAGAGACACAGGCGTGTGTCTCTGCCGTGTGTGACACACGGTTACATTACACGGCTGTGTGTCTCCTAGTGTTGAATTAAAACCAGGTCAGTATGCTCTACACAGCTTCACACATGGACGCATGACTTGGCCGGCCTAGCACACGGCCTGACGCAGGGCGTGTATGGCCATTTTTAGGGCACACGGGCTAGCCACACGGGTGTGTGTGTTAGCCGTGTGACCTAAGTTAGAGAGTTACACGAGGTCGAACACGAGTTGGGATGCTACCAGGTGCTACCATTTCGAATGTTTGTATAGCCTGTGACACGGGCGTGTCTGTTGGCCGTGTGAGACACACGGTTGGGCCACACGAGTGTGTGTCCCCTATTTTGAGAAAAATTTTCTAAGTGTTCTAAATCTTTCCAAAGTTATTAGTTTAGTCTCGAACCACTCCCAATACATGTTTAGGGCCTCGTAGGCTCATATTAGGGACATAATGTTTGATTGTGAATGAATTGTATTTGAATTGACTATTCGTATGAGAAATGTATGTTTAAATGTGTGATAAGTTTGGTGATGCTCCGTAACCCTATTCTAATGTTGAATATAGGTGAGGGGTGTTACATTTATTTGTATCAGAGCTACGGTTTAGTTGATTCTCGGACTATTGTAGCATGTGTTAGAGTTTAGCTATACATGCCATATATAAACTGTGATAGTATGATGACTCCTGACAATTAAAACTGTGTTTTCGTATAGTAAATGGATCCCAATCGAGCTGTAGCTGACGATGTTGAGAGTAATGCGCAAGCTCCCGCTCAAGGGGCAGCGCCGTCTGAATCTAAAAATGTATCGAGTAGTCACGGAGGAGAGGCTAAAGAAGCCTTTTTCCAAATGATGAACAAATGGTTCACGCAATTTGTCTAGACAAATTCGGCTGCTCAATAACCTCCCCCCCACCTAATCCTCAACCTGTTACCATAGCTCCTCAAGTTTTGGAATTCAACGATTGAATAAGCCTCCAATTAATAAGATTCAAAAACGTGAGGCCAAAGAGTTCAGAGCTACAATTGATGATGATCCTGAGAAAGCTGAATTTTGACTTGAAAATACTATTCGGGTATTTGATAAACTTTCATTGATAAACCGTAATTTATACATATTTTTACCCCATGTTTAACGCATTTTATGGATGATTTTCCATAAGAATTGGTGAATTCGATGCTCCTAATGCTTTAATTTCATATTTTATACTTAGGAGAGCATAGGAGAGCGAAAGGAATGAGAAACGGGCCAAAAATAGAGAAAATGGGCCAAAGTATGAGATCAACACAGCCTGGACCTCCTCACATAGGCAGACCACACCGCCGTGTCAATTTGGAAGAATTGGAGCACGACTCACATGGGTATAGCACACGCCCGTGCCATTCTAACAGGCTTGAACACGGCCTGAAGTAATCGCACACGGGCGTGTCACACGGGCGTGTCCCTGCTGAGCCCAAGTTGAGTCCAATTTGGAAAAGACTAATTTTGAGGGCCTCTAGGCATTCCAAAGCCTATAAATACACCCTAGAGCAGGAAGAAAAGGGAGACGGAGAATAGGGGGTAAGGAATTACTCCAAGGAAGCTGATTGATCCATCTCAGAAGCCGGATTCATCATCAAGGCTGAAGATCTCTCATCAATTTCCCTTCAAGAATTTTGAGTTTTCTTTATGTTTTGTATTCGTTATTCTTCTGAGATGTTTTCTTATTTAGTTATGAACTAAAACCTCTAAATACCTAAGGGGAATGAAACCTAAGACGAATCTTGTTATTATTTTTTGAATCGTATGATAAATATTTAACTTGTTCTTAATTATGTGTTATTAATTCTTATTTTGATATCCCAAGATACTGATTCAAGACATGCTCTTATTCAGAGGAGGAATAGACCCTATCTAAGAGTACTTTTGTCATAATTAAGCGGAGTTGATTGCGCGCCTAGAAATAGGGTGACAAGATTTTGCCGAATTAGGGTTAAACTTAATAAGGGGATCCATAGATCGAGTTAATGCAACCTTAGAGTGTTAATTAGAGAAAAGTCTCGATTATTCAATCTAGGGATTAGACGTTATTAGTCTTGAATAGGGATAACAACATAACTTAGGGATCTCTACAGAACAAGTTGAATGAATAAATCGTCTGATTCGGAGCCAGAATAACAAGTAAAGTCTAGGTGGATTTTTCCTTAGGTATTGCCTTAAGTCAATCGATTTTTCCCAAAAGCAATTCCCCAATTCTTTTCTCTGTGAGTTCTTAGTTTAGATAATTAGTTAATTAAAACAAAACCTCTTTATTCTTAGGCTAGATAATAAAAAGATAGTCATTACTAGTACTTTTAGTTCCTTTGGGTTCGACAATTCGGTCTTGATAAAACTATACTATTGTTCTATAGGTACACTTACCTACATCGTGATAATAGTTAGTTCAAGAACGAGTAATTATAAATATTTAAAACCTATCAAGAAACCTCGCGATCAGTCGTGTACACCAGCTGAGTGTTTGATATGTGCTATTTCATTATTGAAGGACACTACGTATCAGTGGTGGAATACCTTAGTATCTGTGGTACCGAGGAAAAAGTGACCTAGGAATTCTTTTAGGCTGAGTTCTAGAAGAAATATATAAGTCAGCAGTTTCTTGATCAAAAGCACAAAGAGTTTCTAGATTTGAAATAGGGCCGAATGTTTGTGTCTGAGTATGAAAGAGAATTTGTACGGTTGAGGAAGTATGCTCGGGATTATGTTTCCACTGAAGAAATCATGTGCAAGTGGTTCGTTGATGGGTTGAACGAGGACATTAAACTTCTAGTTAGAATTTTAGAATTGAAAGAATTTGTTGTCCTGGTTAATAGAGCTTGCAAAGCCGAGGAGCTTAGTAAAGAAAAGAGAAAAGTAGATTCAGAGGCTAGAGACTCGAGAAAAAGATCGTTGAGTAAGCCATATCAATCTTCTTTAAAGAAATTTAGAGATTCGTTCACTTGTCCAAATGTTTCAATCAGGCATTCAAGTAGAGATCGTGGAAAACAATTCTCAAGTCCTAAAGGTCAAGCTATATCAGTATCGAGTCTTGGCAGTGTGAGAAACAATAAACCTGAGTTTCAACATTGTGGGAGGCTACATTTTGGAGAATGCTGGAATAAAAGTAATAAAGCTTGCTACAAATGTGGTTTACAAGATCATTTCATATGGGATTGCCCAGAACTGGTAGAGAAAGATAATATTCAAAATGGTAGACCAGGTAACACAACCATTAGAGGGAGGCTACCAAGAAATGCGGGAAATACGAGTGGTAATCATGGTACTATGAGAGATTCTACAGTAAGCTCTGAGGCCAGAGCACCTGCTAGAGCTTATGCTATTCGCGCTTGCGAAGAGGCATCGTCACCTGATGTTATCACTGGTACATTTTCTCTTTACGACACTAATGTGATTGCATTGATTGATCCTAGCTCAACTTATTCGTATATCTGTATGAAATTAGTGTTTAGTAAGAATTTTCCTATTGAGTTTACTGAGTTTGTGATTAAAGTATCGAACCCCTTAGGCAAGTGTGTGCTAGTTGATAAAGTTTGCAAGAACTGTCCTTTAATGGCTCGGGGTTACTATTTTCTGGTTGATTTGATGCTACTACCTTTTGATGAATTCAATGTAATTCTAGGTATAGATTGGTTGATGTTACATGATGCCATTGTAAATTGTAGATGGAAGATTATACTGAGTTGAAATGTGAGAACAATGAAATTATTTGAATTGAATTAGATGAATTGAGTCAATTGCCTATAATGATTTCATCTATGTCGGCTCAGAAATGTGTGAGGAAAGGTTGCGAAGCTTACCTTGCATATGTGCTAGATACAAAGGTGTCTGAATCGAAAATTGAATCAGTGCCAGTGTTTGTGAGTTTTCGGATGTGTTTCTAGAAGAATTACTAGGGTTACCACCGATTAGAGAGGTTGAATTTGCTATTGAGTTAGTACCCGGAACATCACTGATATGTATAGCTCTATTCAGAATGGCCCTGGCAGAATTGAAAGAGTTGAAATCTCAGTTGCAAGAATTGACAGATAAAGTTTTTGCATGACCTATTTTTTCGCCTTGGGATGCGCCAGTGTTGTTTGTAAAGAAGAAAGACGGGTCAATGAGAATGTGTTTTGACTATCGACAGCTCAACTAGGTTAGAATAAAGAACAAGTATCCGTTGCAGAGAGTAGATAATTTATTTGATCAGCTGAAAGGCGCAACAGTGTTTTCAAAGATTGATTTGCGGTCTGGTTATTATCAGTTGCGAGTTAAAGATTCAGATATGCAAAAAACTACTTTTAGAACAAGGTACGGACATTATGAATTCTTTGTTATGCCTTTTGGATTAACTAATGCTCCTGCAGTCTTTATGGATTTGATGAATCAAATTTTTAGACCGTATTTAGACAGATTCGTTGTTATGTTCATTGATGACATTTCGATCTATTCACGAGATGAGTCTGAGCACACCGAACATTTGAGAATTATGCTACAAACTTTGAGAGATAAGCAACTATTCACTAAATTTAGAAAATATGAGTTTTGGCTCCGAGAGGTTGGATTTTTGGGACATATTGTTTCAGCTGAAGGCATACGAGTTAACCCGAGCAAGATTTTTACAGTTGTTGACTGGAAACCACCGAGAAATGTATCCGAAGTTACAATTTTCTAGGGTTAGCTGGTTATTATCGATGTTTTGTTAAGGGATTTTCGATAATTGCTACACCGTTGACCAAATTGCTACAGAAAGATGTGAAGTTTAAGTGGTCTGAGAAATGTCAACAGAGTTTCGATCAGTTGAAAGTATTGTTAACTGAGGCATTAGTGTTAGTTCAACTTGAGGCGGGCAAAGAATTTGTGATTTACAGCGACGCGTCATTGAATGGTTTGGCTTACATTTTGATGCAAGAAGAAAAAGTTGTAGCATATGCCTCCAGACAGCTAAAACCGCATGAAAAGAACTATCTGACGCATGATTTAGAGTTGGCCGCTATTGTTTTCGCATTGAAAATTTGGCGACATTTTTTGCACGGAGAAAAGTGCCATATCTTTACCGATCACAAGAGTTTGAAATATATAATGACTCAGAAATATTTGAATTTACGACAACAGAGATGGCTCGAGCTATTGAAGGATTACGAGTTAGTAATTGATTATCATTCGGGAAAAGCAAATGTATTCGTAGATGCTTTGAGTAGAAAATCTATATTTGCTTTGAGAGCAATGAATACGAGACTGACTTTGTCTAATGATGGTTCGATTCTAGTAGAGTTGAAAGCTAAATCGGTTTTTCTTCAGCAAATTTGTAAAGCTAAAAAATGTGATAATGAGTTGCAAGCTAAAAGAGTGCAATGTAAGTCGAATAGTGATTCAGTCTATCAAATCAAAGACGATGATTGTTTAATGTTTCGAAATAGAATCTGCATACTAAAAAATTCCAAACTCATTCAAAAAATTTTACACGAAGCACATTGTGGTTGTTAATCTGTTCACCCGGGGAGTACCAAAATGTACAATGACTTGAAACAATTGTACTGGTGGTCGGGTATGAAATGAGACATTTCTGAATTAGTATCAAGATGTTTAGTATGTCTGCAAGTCAAAGTCGAACACGAGAGCCTTTAGGATTGCTACAGCCTATGATGATACCAGAATGGAAATGGGATAGAGTTACGATGGATTTCGTATAGGGTTTGTCCCTATCTCTGAAAAAGAAAGATGCTATCTGGGTCGTCATTGATGGACTAACGAAGCCTGCACATTTCATTCTGATATGTACAAACTATTCACTTGATAAATTGGTTAAATTGTACATATCGGAGATTATTAGATTACTCGGGGTGCCAATTTTGATTATTTCGGATAGAGATCCGAGGTTTACATCGCAATTTTGGAAGAAATTGCAAGAAGCTCTAGGCACAAGGTTGAATTTTAGTATAACATTTCATCCGCAAACCAATGGTCAGTCTGAGAGAGAAATTTAGATTCTCGAAGATATGCTTCGTTCTTGTGTGTTTGAATTCGAAGGCAATTGGGAGAAATTTTTACGATTGGTTGAATTCGTGTATAACAACAGCTTTCAATCGAGCATAAAGATGGCACTGTACGAAGCTTTGTATGGTCGCAAATGCCGAACTTGTAACAATCTAGTTTAGACCCTAGTCGGAATAGTGGTTTCAGGACCACAAATTTGGGTCAGAAAAACATTTTAATATTATTTTCTGTGTTTATAATATGTGAATTAACATGTGTGAAAGTTTCGTATAAAAATTCGATCATTTGTGTGCTTAATTTGTAAAAAGGACCTAATCGCGTAAAATGTAAAAGTGGCCTTCTATTTGTTAAAAGTGTCTATTTGCTATGACTTTTAAAATATGAGGTCCTTATGTTATAAATGGACCATTAACATGGTTAATGGACATTAATGACCATTATTTATGTGTTTATTATATGTTTATAATAAGGTCAAAATGGTAAAATGTATATTTATGTTAATATTAATAAAACAAGAACATGAAATTGGCTATTGTCATCCATTTTGTGCATAAAATACAAATAAAAAGAAAGAAATAAAAGCTTTTAGGGTTCAGCTAAGAGATTTGTTGATTAAGGTATGTATTTTGTTCGATTTTTGATAATTTCTATGTTTTTGTGATTGTTGCTCCGTATACTATCAAGCCCATGTCTTAATTTCTAATTTTGTTGATGATTTTGAGTTGAGCCATTGATGAAACTATGAGCTTTATGAAGTTTGATGTTAGTAAATGAAAGATATGTGTTAGATTACTAAGTTCTGTCTTTGAATTTTTGATGAAATTGAGTAAATTGGGCTAAATTTTAAAAATGATATTTTGGGGGAACAAAATTTGAAGTAAATGAAATATATGGACTTATATGAACACTATGAAAATTTGGCTAAGCATATGCATAAGGAAAT
Source organism: Gossypium hirsutum (assembly GCF_007990345.1). NCBI lineage: Eukaryota > Viridiplantae > Streptophyta > Magnoliopsida > Malvales > Malvaceae > Gossypium > Gossypium hirsutum. The sequence goes on from NC_053434.1 coordinate 27,847,883, forward strand.
TTTGTGTATTTTGTGATTTTGTGAATTAGGGATTAAAGTGTCAAATTGTGAAAATGTGAGGGCTAATTTGTAAAATGCCCTAAATGCGTGTTTGTGGATTGATTTGAATGATTTGGTGAATAAAAGAGTTAAATTTTAATTTATATAGATCAAGAACAAAATAAAATGGAATTAGATCGGGGAAAGTCGAAATTCGTCGAATAGCCGTTCGTTTCTATTCATACCCGTACGAGGTAAGTCTATATACAAATAAATGTGGTATGAATTGAATTACTATCGGTTATATGCTATTGAACTATGATGAATGATTATATGAGTTGAGAAATATGAGACATCCAAGAAAGTATCGACAAGGTTCCAACGTTCGAAAAGCCATGAGCCATAAGAATAGTTATGATACATATGTCATGACATAGGATTTGATATGTGTTATCGTGTAAGACCACGTTTGGGACGTGGCATCAACTTCTGATTTATATGTAGGACCACCTCTGGGACGTTGGCATCGTATTTGATTTCATGTAAGACCTTTTCTGGGACAGTGGCATCGATATTTGATTACATGTAAGACCACGTTTGAGGCATTAGCATTGTATGAGCTTTTCGAGCTATCTGCGTATCCTTATGATTCTGAACGGTTCAACGGACATTTCGAGAAACGAATGATTATATGAGATGTATATCCGATTCAGGTACGTTCAAAATGTATACTTTGTTTGAGAATAAAAGGTAAGTATATGTACAAGTGATGATATGTGTTATAAGTATGACAAAATATGCTATATGTGTAAATGAATTGGAATATGTGAAATGTATATGAACTATGTAGTTTGAGATAGTATTTGGCCAGGGAGTATATGTAATTTGATGATGCTTTTTTGAATGATAAGTTTATTTGTATATGGCTTACAAAGCTTTTGAAAGCTGACTCTATGTGTTTTTCAACTGTTTTATAGATATCGAAGCTACCAAGAGCTTAGGGATCGTCGAGGATCGTCACCACACTATCTAACCTTATTTTGGTACCTTTTGATATTGTGAATATGAAAGTATGGCAGGTATAGGCTAGAAGTATTAGGATATGTTTAGTAATGTATATACCATGCCATGTGATATGGTTAGTTTGTGTTTGAACTTATGGTTTGATTATGATATATGATATGTGATGCAAGTGTGTCATTATGATGTGCATTTGGTTGGCCAACAGAAATGGTCAGTTTGGTAAGTTTTGATATGTGCCTATAATGAAATTTGGTAAGAACTTGGCATGAGATTTGATTGTGTGATTAGTGATTATGAAACCTATGTTTTGGTATGATTTTGGCTTAGGTTTTGGGTATGTTTCGGTATATATATTGAGTATGAAATTGATGAATAATGTTATGGCATGAATGGTATATGTTTTGGTTGAGAAATGGTTGAGAATTTGGTATAAAATGTCTTTGGTTTTATGATTGTAGGGAGGACCCTTAATGGGTGGCAAATTGGCTTTGTAAATAACCTATTTTTGCCCACACGGGTAGGGACACGGGCGTGTGTTCTCAGCCGTGTTGCTCAATGGCCATTTCAAAATGAGCCTGGGTAGACCACACGGTCACACACAGATGAGTGTGCTAGGCCGTGTAGCCAAGTCAGTTTCGAGCACGGGCTAGACACGCGGGCGTGTCTTGTGGCCGTGTGAACCAAGTCAGTAGTCTCCCTAATTTTCACACGGCCTGGCACATGGGCGTGTCTTGTGGATGTGTGGACAAGTCAGTATGTATGCCCTGTTTTGACACGGCCTGTTCACACGGCCTGTTCACAACTTTGAAAAATGTTTAAGTTTTGAAAAATTTGGTATGAGCTTGGTTTAATCCTGACCCCTTTCTAATGCATGCTTAAAGTCTCGATGACCTATATAAGGGACTCTATGGTAATGTTTGACTATGATTGTGAATGATGTATATGAATTGTTCGTAAAATATTCTGATTCTTTTAGTAACGCCTTTAACCCTAGTCTGACGACGGATACAGGTTAGGGGTGTTACAGAACTCTGTTGTATTGGACTGAGCTGAGTGAGAAAAAGATTCATGGGGTTTATTTAATCTGAGAGACTGAAGAAAAAGTGAAAGTAATTCGCGATAGATTGAAAGCAGCTTTAGATTGACAGAAATCGTATGCGGATTTGAAACAAAAATACCTTGAATTTTAGATCAGTGATAAAGTGTTTCTGAAAGTATCTCCATGGAAGAAAATACTTAGATTTGGTCGCAAAGGCAAATTGAGTCGGTGTTTTATTGGGCCATATGAGATCATTGAAAGAATAGGTCTAGTGGCATATCGGTTAGCTATACTGATTGAGTTAGAGAAAATCCATAATGTGTTTCACGTATCGATTTTTCATTGATATAGATTAGATCCATCACATGTAATTTCTCCAGTAGAGATTGAAATTCAATCTGATATGACGTACAACGAAGAACCGATCAAAATTCTAGCTCGAGAGATTAAAGAATTGAGAAATAAATGAATAGCTTTGGTGAAGGTTTTGTGGCAGCGACATGGTGTCGAAGAAGCCATGTGGGAACCCAAGGAAGCTATGAGAAAACAGTACCCTAAACTTTTTGCTGGTAAGATTTTCGGGGACGAAAATCCCTAAGGAAGGGAAAGTTGTAACAGCCCGTTTTTAGTCAAATTAGAATAGTGGTTTTGAGACCAAAAATCTGAAGTCAAAATAATTATTTTATTATTATTTTAGCGTTTACATCATGATAATATGTTTGTGTGAAATTTTCGTTAAGAAAATTTTATCGTTTGATTAGTTAATTTGAGAAAAAGGACTAAATCGCGTAAAGTGTAAAAGTGGAGTTCCATTAGCTAAAGGTATCTAATAGCTATGAAATCTTAATTTAGAGCTCCTTAGGTTGTAATTAGACCGTTTGAAACATGAGTGGAAATATATGAAAATATTATCATGAATTTTGATGGTTTTTAATCAAGGTTAAATTAGTAAATTTGTTAATAAACATAAAATAAATAAAACAAAGCCAATTATCATCTTTATTTCTCCATCTTCAACTGAAAATAGGTTTTTCAAAGCCATTTGAGCTTTTTCATTCAGCCAAGCTCAATTGTAGGTTCGTTTTTGTCTCTTTTTTTATTATTTCTACGTTTTTGAGATCGTTGGAACTAGGTCTAGCTAGCCCAGGGACTATTTTGCAAAATTGTTAAAAATTTTAGATGTTTCCATTGATAAATATATGAGTATTTTGATGTTTTATGATGGATTATAAATGTTTGATGATAGTTATGTAAGTTTTATTGAGTGATTTTTAGTGAAAATGCAAATTAGGGATTAAATTGTGAAATGTGGAAATTTTGTGGTTAAAATGTGAAATAAATGAGAAATATGGGCTGCTAGGGACTTATTTGTAATTCGGCTAGCATGGGTTGTGGTTAAATTGCATGAATTTGTGTTTTAATGAAATAAGGACAAAATTGTAAAAGATGTGAAACATTAGGGAAAAATGTGTAAAAGTGCTTTAATGTGAATTTTGGATTAAATTGAATAGAAATATAATTAAATAAGTTAATTTTGATTACATTAGATCAAGAAAACTAAAAATCGGATCTAGATCGAGGGAAAGACAAAGTTCTCGACTAATCGATCAATTTAGCCGTTTTTATATCCGAGGTAAGTTCCTATGTAATAAGTTTCCTTAAAAAAGTATTTTATATTCTTTGATATCACATAAAATGTGAACGGGATTACAGATATGTTCGATGGTAATTCGACGACGATTTTGCATACGACATCCCGGTTGAACCATAGGAATAAATTAGGAAACTAGTGACATGTCATTAGGGAATTCACTGATTTGGGTTCGGGCCATGATATCGGTACTTCGGGTGCGAGCTTCATTGATTTGGCTTCAGGCCATGATATTGGCACTTCAGGTGCGAGTTACATTGATTTGGCTTCGGGCCTCGATATTGGCACTTCGGGTGCAAGCTTTATTGATTTCGCTTCGAGCCATGATATTGGCACTTAGGGTGCGAGACTGTCGAGTTTTCAAAATTTATTTCGAATGGTTCAACAAGTAAATGAGAGATGTGGTTGAGTATGAGATTGATACGAGATGGTACAGGTATGTACACAAATCATATAAGCCTTAAATCGAAGAAACGACGAAGAATACATAAAGTTTTCTGAATGAGTATTTAAAAGGTTTGTTAGTTAATATGAATTATATGTGTTTATATTCAATTGATGAATTACGTGTTTATGGTTATATTAAGTCCATTTCATACGAGCTTACTATGCTATAAAGCTAACTTTGTTTATTTTCCCATGTTTTATAATGAATTCAAAGTTAGCTCGAACTCAGGGATTGTCGGAGACATCGTTACACTATCCAACTATCAATTTGGTACTTTTGAGCTTAGTTTTAAGTATATGGCATGTATAGGGACTTTGGTTATTTTGGTATATTTGGTAATGTGTTGTGCCATTTGAAATGGCTTGTAAATACTTATGCTTTGGTTTGTATATATATACCCATGAGAGTTGGCTTATGTTGGTTGGTTTGAATATGTATATAAATGTATGTATGTGGCTTATGTTATGAACTTGAGGTTGGCTTTGAAATGTTTATGGATAGTAGATATTGTGGCAGCCAAATAATAGAAATTTGAGAAGATATATGCTTGTAAAATTGAGCAAAAAGATGCATGTTTATAAATGCTTACATAGTTGAATTGTATAAGTGAAGTTTTGTATGAATTGAATGGTATATTGTGGTATTGATATGTTTTTGCATTGGTTGGTGTTTGAAATTGTTTAAATGATGTTTGATTGAGAGTAGTTGAATGCTTATATGTGCCATGTTTTGTGCCAATTAGGTTATTGTTGGTATATGACGTTTTGGGTGGCAAAATGGCTTGGTAAGTAGCCTATTTTTGTCCACATAGGCAAAGACATAGGCGTGTGTCTCAGCCGTGTGTGACACACGGTGACATTACACGGTCGTATGTATAACAGTCCATTTTTCAATGACGGAATAGTGGTTTCGGGACTACAATCCGACCCAAAAATAAGGTTTATTTTTATTTCATTATATGGCCCGTACTATAATAGACATGTCGTGTGAAAATTTTGAATACGAAAATTTTGTCGATTAAGTTTTTAATTACGAGAAGGACTAAATCCCATAAAATGTGAAAGTTGAATTCTCGTAGCTATAAGGATTAAATAGCTATGGATTTCAAATATAGAGGTCCGTATATGGTAATTAGACCATTAAAGAAAAGTATGTAGATTCTTGGTAACTCATCCGTGGAAAAATTAGAAAAGGGCAAGGACTAAATTGGAATTTGAAATAATTAAATTAATTAAAAGATGAAAAGAAATTATATCATCTTATTTTCATCATCTTCGACCTAAAATTCTATGAAATCCCTAGGAGAGAGGGGAAACTTTCAAGGCTTAATTGGGTAAGTTCTCTTATCCCGTTTTTAGTAATTTTGGTATTTTTGAAACCGGGATAGCTTAATCTCTCTATTTGAGGGATTAATTTGAAAAGTTATCAAGTTATGAAAAATGGGTCATGGATGTATATGCTAGAAATTAGAAATTTATGGTAGAAAATGAAAACTTATTGATAGATAAATAACTTTTACAAAGTGATTTTTGATGAAAACATGATTTAGGGACTAAAATGAAAAGTTGTAAAATTTGATGAAAAATTCTAAAATTTTATGAATATATGTGCTGGAAAATTTGTAATGGGGCTTTGGTTAGGCTTGGAATAGGGAGTAATTTGCACAAGTTTCATTTTCCGGGCATAAGGACAAAATTAAAATTTATGGAAAAGTTAAGGGCAAAATGGTAATTTTGCCTAGGACGTAAATTAAGTCCATTTAAATATAAAATTTGTGAAATTGATGGTTAAATTCATTTATTTAGATCCGAACAACACTAATTCGAGGTTAGATCTAGGAAAAGAAAAAGTTTCAAATTAGCAGGCTTTATACGTGAACAAGTGTCGAGGTAGGTTCATGTAACTTAATCGGGCATGTAATTATGTTAATTGAATGTTGTGTTTGTATGCAATGTGATTTATGTTGATGTGCTTTAAATGTATGCTATGATGGAAAATTGATACATGCTTGAAATGGTGATAAAGGGTTAAGTCCCAATTGAATGTGAATTTCGATGATTATAAGCACTTTCCGAAACTAATAAGGTCTTGCATTTGTTGCAGATGAGATTTAGCACAAACCAGTAATCCTATTGACCTTGTTATACAAAGGATTTAGCCCAGATGGGTAATCCCGATATAATACCACTCGAGCATACGTTATGAATAGGGTTTAGCTTGGACTGGTAATCCTAATCGAAACTCTTCTGAGCATAAGTTATATAAAGGATTTAGCCTAGACTGGTAATCCTGTTATACGATAAGTGGCTCGAGAGAGTGTTTCTTGGTTAATTTCCCTAAGGGGTACCCTTGAATAAAAAAATTGACCAATTATTGAATCTTACACTTTAAGTGTACTACTTAAGCATCCATCGGAATTCAATGATTCAACGGACATAAAATTCTTGACATGGCATGAGAACTTTAAGATGAATTGATAATGTCTTGAAAGAGTATTGCATCGTGAGCTCATCTATGTTACTTGATTAATATGAAGATTTTGGTGACCAACATGCTTGATTGGATGAATGAGATTAGGCAAATTAGCCAAATGGATGGAAACATAACATTGTATGCCTAGATTTAATAAACAAGATTGGTAAGTTTAGTTTCCGTTATACGAACTTACTAAGATATGTAATGCTTACACTGTTTTATTTTCCCTTGTTTTATAGTGCTTGAAAGCTCGCGAGGGTTGGAGATCACTGGAGTATCGTCACACTATCAACTAGTCTTTTTGGGTAGACTTAGTAAAATCATTTTGGTATAATGGCATGTATAGGACAACTTGGACAATAGTGGCTTGAAAATGATATTTTGTAATTGTAATATCATGAATTAGGGCGTAATCGGAATAGTGGTTTCGTGACCATAAATCTGAGATAGAAATAATTATTCTATAATTATTTTGATGATTATGATATGATTGCATGATTGTGTGAAAATTTCGCGATGAAATTCTATGCCTAAAGTGCTTAAATTGAAAGTAAGGACTAAATTGAATAAGTTGCAAAACTTGCATTCTAAAAGTTTTTAGTATGAAATTGTTTTGGAATATTAATGAGGAGGTCTTAAATAGCAATTTGACCAATTTTAAGTTCATGGACAAAATTAGGACATCGAAGGAATTTTTGGAAAGTTTAGTAGTAAGGGTATTTTGGTTAATTAGTTATTAAAATGAATTAAAAACAAAATTAAAAGCCAATTTTTGTCCATCTTATTCATTAGGCCGAAATTTCAAGGGTTCTCCATAGCTAGGGTTTGTTCCAAGCTTCCAAGCTCCATAGTAAGTGATTCCAAGCCCCGTTTTTAATGTTCTTTACGTTTTTGGAATCCCGGAAGCTCGCTAGCAATAATTCAACCTAGGGTTTATATTTGAAAAAATACCCATAGGTGAAATTTGTGTATTTTGATGTTTTATGATAGAATATGAGGTTTTAAATTATGTTAGACAACTTGTGCTACTCGATTTTTAGTGAAAACGAGTAAAAGGGCTTAATCGGCAAAAATACCTAATAGTCACAAGTATATGTTAGAGAGAGAATTTGATGTTGCCATAGAAGGGAAAAGTGATCAGCATGTTATAAAACATAAGAATAAGGAATAAAGTTTAATTCCCGAGCCTAGAGGTAAAAGTGTAATTATGCAAAAGTTTAGGGGCAAAAGTGTAATTTTTCCAAAGTTCGTATTAAATACTGTTTTGATGAATGTATGTATTAAATAAGATTAATTTGGCATTATAGATCAAGAGAAACGAGATTCAAGTCGCGATCGAGGAAAAGAAAAGATTGTGGACTAAATTGCAAAATCTTTATATTTTGGTACCAAGGGAAGTTCATGTGTAAATAATGTAGCATAATTGTTATTTTTAAGTTATTGATGTTAATTATATGATACGCTGATTTTTAATTGTGAAATATTATGCTTTGTGGTTAATGTTGAGTAATATGCAAATTATGTTTACTACTTGATAAATATGAATTGCTACCGAGTATCGGTTCCGATATTCCATGGAAGACAGAAAATGTGAGATCGAGGGAAAAAGCCCGTTTGAACCTTAGGAATAGATTAGGATACAAGTGACATGTCACTAGGATGGTTGAGCATCTGAACTCGTTGAGTTGAGTCCGAGTTTGTGAGATGTAATTAGGCATCCGAACTCGTTGAGTTGAGTCCGAGTTCACTTATGGATGCGAACACCCGAGCTTGTTGAGTTGAGTCCGAGTTCACTTAGGGGCGGGTTACATGATTTCTTGATTACATATGAGGCACTTATGTGCAAATTATCCCTGTATCCGAGTTGTATTCCGATGTGTTCAACGGGTGAAATTTCTAGTGAAATGGAAGAACACTTAAGATGCAAGCGACATTTTGGGTAAGTGTTGTGAAATGGACACTTTGGACAGGTATGTTCTTAACCCTCGGGTTGAAAATAGATACATCAACGATAAGGTGGTAAGATGATGAATGATGTTTAAAGATGTGATATATGTTTTGGTGGTACCATGCTAAAGTTGTTTGGTATATTTGTATTGTTATGTTACTTGTTATTTACATATGAACTTACTAAGCATTTATGCTTACTCCCTCCTCTTTATTTACTGTAGTTTTGAACAAGTCAGCTCGGGAATCGGGACGGGTCGAAGGTTCGATCACACTATCCAAAGGACTTTCATCTGGGTAAATGGCTTGTAAAACTTAAGTATGGCATGTATAGCAATATACTTATTTTGTGTAAATAATTTTATGATATGGTCATGTTTGGTTGAGAAAATGTTTGATATTAATAAGTCATGGTGATGGCTAATTTAGATCATGTTTGATATTATGGAAGTTTAATAGGTTATCTAGTTCATAAAAATTCATGGAAAGATGAAACTTGCCTTAAAACAGAATATTGCTGCAGCAATGACATGAATTTTAAAAATCACTAAAAATAGTATAAATGGAAATAAATGATGAATAAGTTATGAAATTGAATCTTAATGAGTCTATTTACATGTGGATTGAACAAAATAGGTATATAAATAATATTTTATGAGATATTTAAACTTTTGTGAAGCAGGGCCAGAGTGATTTCTGGATCTCCTGTTCTGACTTTAAAAATTCATAATAAATTTTACAAAAATAATTAGAAGTTTTTCTTTATATTTACAGATTCTTTATTGAGTCTAGTTTTAATAGAAACAAATCTTATAGTCATTTAATTTCTGTATAGAGAAATATTTGATTCGTAATACACAGAGGTCAGAGCAGTCAAACCCTGAAACAGGGGAGACTTTAACTAATAAACTGTACTAATTGGCCCAACCAAAAATTCTAGAAAAAAATTAGTAAATAGATATATGAGTCTAGATTTAGGGAAAATTTACGGATCTATATTTCGAGTTTCTTAACTGAAGATATGATTTTTCTTGTAACTGTGACGTGGGTAGTTAGAAAGCTGTGAATGTAGAAATAAATGATTTGAAGTTCTTAATTTGATAAATATTGTTTGGTAACCCCTCAAGCTCGACTCCGGCGATGGTCTCGAGCGTGGGGGCATTACATTTAGTTGTATCAGAGCAGGTTTAGTCGGTTCTCGGATTACGTGTTGTATGTACGGATTTTTCTATACATGCCATATGTGTGAATTGTGATAGTGTGATGACTTCTGACCTTTTTAAATGAATTTTTATATCGTAAATGGATCCCGATCCAGCTGTGGCAGATGAAGTAGAGAGTAATGCACCAGCTCCGGCTGAAGGGGCAGCGCTGACTGAAAACCCACCTCCTACTGTTGGTCAGGGAGGAGGAGAAAGGGATCGAGAAGCCTTTCTCTAAATGATGAGTGCATGGTACACTGAGTTCGTTCGTACGAACCCAAATGTACGACCTCCCCCACCTCCCCCAATTCCTCAACCTATGCCTCCAATGCCTCAAGGAGTGGATATGATAAAATTTCACAAAACCCCCGTTGATAGAATTCGTAAACAAGGGGCTGAAGAATTTAGAGCAAATATTGATGATGATGCAGAGAAAGCAGAGTTCTGGCTTGAAAATTCTATCCAGGTATTTGATGAATTATCTTGTACACCTGAAGAATGTTTGAAATGTGCTACATCTTTGTTGAGAGATTCAACCTATAATTGGTGGAAGACTTTGATTTCGGTGGTACCGAAAGAGAGGGTAACCTGGGAATTCTTTCAAGAAGAGTTTCAGAAGAAATATATTAGTGAAAGATTTATTGATCAGAAATGTAAAGAGTTTCTTGAGCTGAAGCAAGGTAATATGACAGTCTCAGAATATGAAAGAGAGTTTGTTCGATTGAGTAAGTATGCCAGGGAATATGTTCCTACAGAAGCCAAGATGTGCTAACGATTTGAAGACGGGCTCAACGAAGACATTAAGGTATTTTTCGGGATCCTTGAACTGAAAGAAATGGTAGTCCTAGTTGATCGAGCTTGTAAGGCTGAAGAACTACTTAAAGAGAAGAGGAAGGTAGAGGCTGAGACACGAAATTGGAAGAAAAGGCCAATGAGTAAGGCACCTTCACAGCAACCCAGAAAGTCAAGAAATATGAATCCTCATTCCCAAGTTTCAGCTGGGCAATCATATGGAAATTTTAAGAAGTAGAATGTGGGTCCTAAATCTTAGAATACTTCTGCAGCCAGTGTAGAGAACTCGAGATTTGTTAAACCCGAGTGCCAGCGGTGTGGTAGAAATCATTTTGGTCCGTGCAGAGAAAACGAATGTTTTTGATGTGGTTCTCCGGATCATTTTACTAGAGACTGCCCAGAGAGAGCTGAGAAAGAAAAATTTCAGAGTGTAAAAGCTAGTGGTGCAAACTTGAGGGGAAGGTATCCGAGAGAAGCTGGAAGTGAAACAAGCAGGAAGAATGTAGCCAGAGATGCATCAGTTAGATCTGAGGGAAGAGCTCCGGCTAGAACTTATGCTATTAAAGCGCGTGAAGATGCTTCCTCACCCGATGTGATTACCGGTACATTTTCTCTTTATGATATTAATGTTATTGCTTTGATTGATCCTGGTTCTACTCATTCATACGTATGCATTAAACTGGTGTCTAGTATGAATATACCTGTTGAGAACACAGAATTTATGATTAGAGTGTCGAACCCGTTAGGCAAATGTGTGATAGTTGATAAAGTAAGCAAGAAATGCCCTTTAATGATTCAGGCCGACTTGATGTTGTTGCCGTTTGATGAATTTGATGTTATTTTGGGTATGGATTGGTTGACATTGCATGATGCTATAATAAATTGCAAAGAAAAGGTTATAGAATTAAAGTGTGAATGTGGTGAAATTCTGCGGTTGAGCCAGACAAATCAGAGGCAATATTTAGTATGATTTCTTCGACGTTGGCTCAGAGATATTTGAGAAAGGGTTATGAAGCTTATTTGGCGTATGTAATTAATACAAAAGAAGTTGAAAAGAAAGTTGAATCAGTGCCGGTTGTGTGTGAATTTGCGAATGTATTTCCAGAAGAATTGCCAGGTTTGCCTCCAGTCAGGGAAGTAGAATTTGGTATTGATTTGATACCGGGAACAGCTCCGATCTTGATTGCTCCATATAGAATGGCACCAACAGAGTTGAAAGAATTAAAGTCGCAGTTGCAAGAGTTGACCGATAAAGGCTTTGTGAGACCGAGTTTTTCACCTTGGGGTGCTCCCGTGTTATTTGTGAAAAAGAAGGATGGTTCTATGAGATTATGTATTGATTATCAGCAGTTAAACAAGGTGAAAATCAAAAACAAGTATCCGTTGCCGAGAATTGATGATTTGTTTGATCAACTAAAAGGAGCGACATGGTTTTCAAAGATTGACTTGAGATCTGGGTATTATCAGCTGCGAGTAAAAGAGTCAGATGTGCCTAAAACTGCTTTTAGAACAAGGTACGGTCATTATGAATTTTTAGTTATGCCATTCGGGTTGACAAATGCTCCTGCTGTGTTTATGGATTTAATGAATCGCATATTTCGGCCATATTTGGACAGATTTGTTGTGGTGTTTATAGATGATATTTTAATTTATTCAAAAAAATGAGACAGAGCATGCTGAGCATTTGAGGATAGTTTCGCAAACTTTGAGAGATAAGCAGCTATATGCTAAGTTTAGTAAAAGTGAATTTTGGCTCCGGGAAATTGGATTTTTGGGTCATATTGTTTCAGGTGATGGTATACGGGTTGATCCTAGTAAAATTTCAGCCATTGTTGATTGGAAACCACCGAAAAATGTAACTGAAGTTAGGAGTTTCTTGGGGCTAGCTGGGTATTATCGGCGGTTTGTAAATGGATTTTCTATAATTGCTGCTCCTATGACTAGACTACTCCGAAAGGATGTTAAATTTGAATGGACGGCAGAATGTCAACAGAGTTTCGAAGAATTGAAAAAGTTATTAACTGAAGCACCAGTGTTGATACAACCCGAATCAGGTAAAGAATTTGTGGTGTACAGTGATGCTTCTCTAAATGGTTTGGGGTGCGTACTCATGCAAGAAGGAAAAGTGGTGGCTTATGCTTCGAGACAGTTAAAACCTCATGAGATGAATTATCCTACTCACGATTTGGAATTGGCTGCGGTCGTATTTGCTTTGAAGATTTGGCGACATTATTTGTATGGTGAAAATTGCCGAGTATATACCGATCACAAAAGTCTTAAATATTTGATGTCACAAAAGACTTGAATTTGAGACAGCGAAGATGATTGGAGTTATTGAAAGATTACGAGGTTGTTATCGATTATCATCCAGAAAAAGCGAATGTGGTTGCCGATGCTTTAAGCAGAAAGTTGTTGTTTGCTTTGAGAGTTATGAACACTCAGTTGAAAATTTCAAACGATGGTTCAATTCTAGCAGAGTTAAGAGCAAGACCGATGTTTTTACAAGAGATTTCTGAAGCTAAAAAAAATGATCAAGATTTGCTAGCCAAAAGAAAACAGTGTGAAGCTGATACGGGATCAGATTTCAGAATCGGTTCTGATGGTTGTTTGATGTTTAAAAATCGGATTTGTGTACCGAAAAATGATGAGTTGATTCAAAAATTTTTTCATGAAGCACATAATGGTTGTTTAGCGGTTCATCCGGGCAGTACGAAGATGTATAATGACTTGAAGAAAATATACTGGTGGAGTGGAATGAAAAGAGATATTTCTGAGTTTGTATCAAAGTGCTTAGTTTGTCAACAAGTGAAAGCTGAACACCAAGTACCTTCGGGATTACTCCAGCCTATTATGGTTCCTGAATGGAAATGGGATCGGATTACTATGGATTTTATATCAGGGTTGCCGTTAACTCCAGGGAAGAAAAATGCCATCTGGGCAATAGTTGACAGACTGACTAAATCGACTCATTTTATTCCGGTACGTACAGATTATTCTCTTAATAAGTTGGCTGAATTGTATATCCGAGAGATTGTTAGACTTCATGGGATACCTTTGTCAATCATTTCGGATAGAGATCCGAGGTTTACCTCACGATATTGGCAAAAGTTGCAAGAGGCATTAGGTACAAAGTTAAATGTCAGCACTGCCTTTCATCCACAAATTGATGGACAATCAGAGAGAGTAATTCAGATTCTTGAAGACATGCTCAGATGTTGTGTATTGGAATTTCAAGGTAGTTGGGAAAAGTATTTACCGTTGGTAGAATTTGCTTATAATAATAGTTATCAGACAAGTTTGAAGATGGCACCTTATGAAGCATTATATGGTCGTAAATGTCAGACGCCATTGTATTGGACTGAACTCAAGGAAAATCAGATTTATGGAGTTGATTTAATAAAAGAAACCGAAGAAAAGGTGAAAGTGATTCGAGATTGTTTGAAAGCTGCTTCAGATAGACAGAAATCTTATGCGGATTTGAAACGAAAAGGAATGGAGTTTCAAGTTGGTGATAAGGTATTTTTAAAAGTGTCTTCATGGAAGAAAGTCCTTAGATTTGGACGAAAGGGCAAGTTAAGTCCGCGTTTTATTGGACCGTATGAAATAATTGAAAAAGTTGGACCGGTAACATATCGGCTAGCGCTACCACCTGAATTAGAGAAGATTCATGATGTGTTTCACGTATCTATGTTACGTCGGTATCGTTCGGATCCTTCACATATAATTTCACCGACAGAAGTTGAACTACGACCGGATATGACTTATGAAGAAGAATCGATTAAGATTTTAGCTCGAGAAGTCAAACAACTAAGAAATAAAAGTGTTGCACTTGTGAAAGTGTTGTGGCAAAAGCATGGGGTAGAAGAGACTACATGGGAACCTGAAGAAACTATGAGAAACCAATATCCACACCTGTTTACCGGTAAGATTTTCGAGGACGAAAATCCTTAAAAGGGGGGGAGAGTTGGTAATATCATGAATTAGGGCTTAATCGGAATAGTGGTTTCGTGACCACAAATCTGAGATAGAAACAATTATTCTATAATTATTTTGATGATTATGATATGATTGCATGATTGTGTGAAAATTTCGTGATGAAATTCTATGCCTAAAGTGCTTAAATTGAAAGTAAGGACTAAATCGAATAAGTTGCAAAACTTGCATTCTAGAAGTTTTTAGTATGAAATTGTTTTGGAATATTAATGAGGAGGTCTTAAATAGCAATTTGACCAATTTTAAGTTCATGGACAAAATTAGGACATCGAAGGAATTTTTGGAAAGTTTAGTAGTAAGGGTATTTTGGTCAATTAGTTATTAAAATGAATTAAAAACAAAATTAAAAGCCAATTTTTGTCCATCTTCTTCATTAGGCCGAAATTTCAAGGGTTCTCCATAGCTATGGTTTATTCCAAGCTTCCAAGCTCCATAGTAAGTGATTCCAAGCCCCGTTTTTAATGTTCTTTACGTTTTTGAAATCCCGGAAGCTCGCTAGCAATAATTCAACCTAGGGTTTATATTTGGAAAAATACCCATAGGTGAAATTTGTGTATTTTGATGTTTTATGATAGAATATGGGGTTTTAAATTATGTTAGACAACTTGTGCCACTCGGTTTTTAGTGAAAACGAGTAAAAGGGCTTAATCGGCAAAAATACCTAATAGTCACAAGTATATGTTAGAGAGAGAATTTGATGTTGCCATAGAAGGGAAAAGTGATCAGCATGTTATACAACATAAGAAAAGGAATAAAGTTTAATTCCCGAGCCTAGGGGCAAAAGTGTAATTATGCAAAAGTTTAGGGGCAAAAGTGTAATGTTTCCAAAGTTCGTATTAAATGCTGTTTTGATGAATGTATGTATTAAATAAGATTAATTTGGCATTATAGATCAAGAGAAATGAGATTCAAGTCGCGATCGAGGAAAAGAAAAGATTGTGGACTAAATTGCAAAATCTTTATATTTTGGTACCAAGGTAAGTTCATGTGTAAATAATGTAGCATAATTGTTATTTTTAAGTTATTGATGTTAATTATATGATACGCTGATTTTTAATTGTGAAATATTATGCTTTGTGGTTAATGTTGAGTAATATGCAAATTATGTTTACTACTTGATAAATATGAATTGCTACCGAGTATCGGTTCCGATATTCCATGGAAGACGGCAAATGTGAGATCGAGGGAAAAAGCCCGTTTGAACCTTAGGAATAGATTAGGATACAAGTGACATGTCACTAGGATGGTTGAGCATCCGAACTTGTTGAGTTGAGTCCGAGTTCACTTATGGATGCAAATGTCCGAACTCGTTGAGTTGAGTCCGAGTTTGTGAGATGTAACTAGGCATCCGAACTCGTTGAGTTGAGTCCGAGTTCACTTATGGATGCGAACGCCCGAGCTCGTTGAGTTGAGTCCGAGTTCACTTAGGGGCGGGTTACATGATTTCTTGATTACATATGAGGCACTTATGTGCAAATTATCCCTGTATCCGAGTTGTATTTCGATGTGTTCAACGGGTGAAATTTCTAGTGAAATGGAAGAACACTTAAGATGCAAGTGACATTTTGGGTAAGTGTTGTGAAATGGACACTTTGGACAGGTATGTTCTTAACCCTCGGGTTGAAAATAGATACATCAACGATAAGGTGGTAAGATGATGAATGATGTTTAAAGATGTGATATATGTTTTGGTGGTACCATGCTAAAGTTGTTTGGTATATTTGTATTGTTATGTTACTTGTTATTTACATATAAACTTACTAAGCATTTATGCTTACTCCCTCCTCTTTATTTACTGTAGTTTTGAACAAGTCAGCTCGGGAATCGGGACGGGTCGAAGGTTCGATCACACTATCCAAAGGACTTTCATCTGGGTAAATGGCTTGTAAAACTTAAGTATGGCATGTATAGCAATATACTTATTTTGTGTAAATAATTTTATGATATGGTCATGTTTGGTTGAGAAAATGTTTGATATTGATAAGTCATGGTGATGGCTAATTTAGATCATGTTTGATATTATGGAAGTTTAATAGGTTATCTAGTTCATAAAAATTCATGGAAAGATGAAACTTGCCTTAAAATAGAATATTGTTGCAGCAATGACATGAATTTGAAAAATCACTAAAAATAGTATAAATGGAACTAAATGATGAATAAGTTATGAAATTTAAGCTTAATGAGTATATTTTCATGTGGATTGAACAAAACAGGCATATAAATTATATTTTATGAGATATTTAAACTTTTGTGAAATAGGGCCAGAGTGATTTCTGGATCCCCTGTTCTGACTTTAAAAATTCATAATAAATTTTACAAAAATAATTAGAAGTTTTTCTTTATATTTACAGATTCCTTATTGAGTCTAGTTTTAAGAGAAATAAATATCATAGTCATTTAATTTCTGTATAGAGAAATATCTGATTCGTAATACACAGAGGTCAGAGCAGTCGAACCCTGAAACAGGGGAGACTTTAACTAATAAAATGTACTAATTTGCCCAACGAAAAATTCTAGAAAAATATTAGTAAATAGATATATGAGTCTAGATTTAGGGAAAATTTACGGATATATATTTTGAGTTTCGTAACTCAAGATATGATTTTTCTTGTAACTGTGACGTGGGTAGTTAGAAAGCTGTGAATGTAGAAATAAATGATTTGAAGTTCTTAATTTGATAAATATTGTTTGGTAACCCCTCAAGCTCGACTCCGGCGATGGTCTCGGGCGTGGGGCGTTACAGTAATCTAGCCATTAGAATGGCTAGTAATGGTTTATTTTGTATGAATAAGTAGATTTTTATGATATACATATAAACGTGTTATGTTATGAATATGTTATTAAAGGTTGCTATTGCCTAAGTTTATCCAAGGTAAGTTTATAACCACCTATGCATGTAATGGTATGCCTTGTTAAATGATGAATTTGCCTATTATAAATGCTTTGAATGGTTGGTGTTGGTTGTGTGTTTCAAGTGCAAGTCTTGGGTGAAATTTTGGGTGAGAAATAAAGCTAGAAATGGCTTCATTTTGTCCATACGGGTAGACAAATGGGCGTGTGTCTGGTAACATGGGCATGTGGTTAGGCCGTGTGTCCGCGGCACCCTAATTTTGAGAAATAGAATACTCAGAATTGAGCACACGAGTAGAGACACGGGCATGTGTCTCAGCCATGTGTGCTACATGGCCGTGTGAAACCTACACCTATTTTCGAATTGAATTAATTAACCACATGGTCTAGCACATGGGCGTGTGGCATGACCGTGTGTACAAGACAAAGAGTTACACTAGGTCAAACACGGCTTCCAACATGGGCGTGTCCGAGGGTCACACAGACATGTCCCTTGGACCACACAGGCTTGTGAGCCCTGTACCTTGAATTTTTTTTTGAAAAGTCACGAAAAATTCCTAAAGTTCTCGATTATGTCCCGAATCGATTCTAATGTTTATATTGGCCCTTGAGGGCTTGATTATAAATAATCTTGGTAAATGAATAGTAATTTATATAAGTTATTTGTAAATGTTTCTGAATGTTCTGGTAATGCTCCGAAACCTTATTTTGGCGACTGATACGGGTTAGGGGTGTTACACTGTGTCCCCTGGTGTTGAAATTAAAATCAAGTTAGTATGCTCCACACAGCTTTACACACGGGCGTGTGACTTGACCATGTGGCATAAGTCAGTATACCCTACAGGTTTGGCACGGCCTAGCATACGGGCTGACACACGGGCGTGTATCGCCATTTTTAGGGCACACGGGCGTGTGTGTTGGCTGTGTGACCCAAGTCAGAGAGTTACACGGGGTCAGACACAGGTTGGGGCATGATAATGTGCTCCCATTTTGAATGTCTACATGGCCTGTGGCACGGGCGTGTCTGTTGGCCGCGTGAGACACACGGTCGGGCCATACAGGCGTGTGTTTTGAGAAAATTTTTCTAAGTGTTATAAATGTTTCCAAAGTTATTGGTTTAGTCTCGAACCACTCCCAATGCATGTTTAGGGCCTTGTAGGCTTATATTAGGGACATAATATTTGATTGTAAATTAATTGTATTTGAATTGACTATTCGTATGAGAAATGTATGTTTAAATGTGTGATAAGTTTGGTGATGCTCCGTAACCCTATTTCGACGTTACGAGTGAAAGGTGTGACACAGGTCGCCATACAGAACCCTTCCTCCACATATATGATTCCCACCCCAATCATAAATACAAAATAAAGATACAGAAATATTATGCTTAGCATGCTCGCATACAGATATCAGATATATATAACAGAATAATCAGACATGCATAGCAGTGTCCTACTCAGAGCAATCTATCAGAATATCAGATCATATAATCAAGGGTTCGGTTAGCCCTTACCTACCCTACTGTAGGCCCACAGTCGATTGGAATAGCCCGTGCGACCCTAGGGAAAATTTCAAAAATATTGGCCCACATGCTCATGTGGGCCCACACGCCCTACTTGGCCTAGTTCGTGTGTCCCACACAGCCATACTCACACCACCACACAACCATATCTTGTGTACGGCCGCACTTTCGTCGGCCGCACCTTCGTCAGACGCACGATCGTGTCTAGTACATGGCGAACCATACAGCCAGGCACACGTTCGTGTGGCATCGAAAAAATGCTTTTTCAACTTTCACTGAAACTCCATTATTTGCATTTTAGGAACACACTTGGTACAATTTTGATGCGAAAACAATCCCGAGCCTTTCGAAACCACCAACACACCCGTTCACTTGCACAGATTAGACCGTTGAAGTGGAACTACTACTTCACTGTTTTCTCCAAAAACCAAGGATTTGAAACACCCAATAGCAAGGATTAGTGACAGAAATAGAAAGTAGAGAAAAGAAAGTTTATTATTTTTTTGTCAGAGAGTAGAGAGAAGAAAAAGAAAAGAACATTAAAAGGGGATTTTTATTTGGAAAAAAGATGAACGTCAGGAACAAGGGGATTTTTGGGAAAAAAATAAAATAGGATAGCTTAATTTAATTTAAACCAAAATCCTTCTAAATCTCAACTCCCCACTAACCAACCACTTGATCCTCAGAATTTTAGCTGTACCAAAACTCTATCAGACAACCGAGCAGAAATTAACACCCACGCTCGCGCAAGGATTCGAACACAGGACCTCTAACACACTAACTCCTTACCACTTTAACCAGCAAGCTTTGTAACACCCCTAACCTGTATCCGACACCGAAATAAGGTTACGAGGCATTACTGAATAATACACATCATTCACATACAATTATACTTTCATAATAAAAATCCATTCAATTAATTCACAATGTCCCTTATAAGGCTCTACGAGACCTTAAAACATGCTTAAAAGTGGTTCAGGACTAAACCGATAACATTTGCAAATTTTGGGAGACAGAAATTTTTCCAACATTTAAGCGTCACAGGCCTGTGTGAACAGGTCGTGTCCCTCACACGGCCACCAAACACACCCATGGCCCAGGCCGTTTGAAAATAGGGCATACATATTGACTTGTACCACATGGCCGGAGACACGATCGTGTGCCTTGGCCGTGGGAGAACTGGAGAGGTTACTGACTTGGGTCACACGGCCGACCACACGCCCGTGTGTCTAACCCGTGTGCTAAGCCATGTGCCATTTGGGGGGTATACTGACTTACATCACAAAGCCAGTCACATGCCTGTGTGTGAGCCCGTGTGATACACACGGCCAGTAGACACGCTCGTGTGTCTAGGCCGTGCCAAACTTGTAGGGTTTACTGACTTAATTCATAGGGCTACCCTAGGGGACACATGGCCGTGTAACATGACCATGTGTCGCATACGGTTGAGACACACGCCCGTGTCTCTACCCGTGTGGACAAAAATAGGCCATTTGTAAAGCCAATTTGCCACCCTTTCTACAAGCACACATAGCAACCAAAATAGCACCAATTCAATACATCTTTTAGCAACCTAAAACATTCCAATTCATACTCATATCATGCCATCTATTCACAACCATCTCAACTACTCAATTCTACAACCCAAACATACCATTTCAATATGCCAAATTCATCAAAAACTTGCATAACTTCTAAATGCATTTACCTTTCAACTTATCACCTATTTCATACCTCAAATTATACCAAAATGTCACTAGCCTATACATTCCATATACCATAAATACAAAGCTCCAAAAGTACCAACAAGTAGTGATAGTGTGATGATGGTTCTCGATGATCTCCGATGTCCGAGCTAGCTTTGGCAATCTATAAACATGGAAAGAACACACACAAGGTAAGCTTAAAAAGCTTACTAAGCCATATACAAATAAAGCTATCATATGAACCTTTTCATTTCAATTCAAATATGCTAAACATAACTAATCACACATAAATTCACAAACCTTTCTCATTGAACACATATTCGATATTATATTCAAATTCATCATTTACTTCACTTCTCAATACTTGTATGAATCTTGTACGTACCTGAGTCACTTAGCTTATTCAGATAATCTTTCTCAACTTGACTTTGCCCGTTGAACCATTCAGAATCAATAAGGATATTCAAAAATCTCATAAGCTCGTACAATGCCATATCCCAGATATGGTCTTACATGTTATCTAATATAGATGCCACTATCCCAGACAGGGTCTTACATGAAATCGATTAATGATGCCAATGTCCTAGACATGGTCTTACACATAATCTCAATTCAATGCCAATGTCCCAGATATGGTCTTACATGTAATCATATCTCAGTAATCTAATGTCATGACATTCGTATCCTACACTATTCCTAAGGTTCGTACGAGAATTTTGGATGTTGTAACTTCGTAGATTCTTGCTCGTAATTACTCGTTCAACATTCATAACAATTCAATAGCAAGTAAACACATATAATTCAATCTAAGGACATTTATTTGCATATGAACTTACCTCGTAGTCGGAATAGATGAACCGGATCGATTACTCGATAACTTTCAATTTCCCCCAATCTAGATCCGATTTCTTTCTTTTAGGATCTATACGTATTCAAAATTAATCTATTTAATCACCAATTCAAACAATTTCATCCACAGGCACATAATTTTGCCAATTTGCACTTTGGCACTAAACTTTTACATTTCTTACAGTTTAGTCCTAATTTCACAAAATCACAAATTACACAATTTCTTTTTAATATCATATGTTTTATTTAATTAGCCATTAATATATAAATTACTATAATAACCCTTAATTAAACATTATAAAACAATTAGATGACTATATTTGTCCATCCCATTAACAAAAGGTCAAATAACCACATAAGTACTTACACATTTAAATTTCATAGCAATTAAAGCACTTTAACAAGTCAAATGCAACTTTTGCATTTTACACGATTAAGTCCTTTTCTCAAACTAACCACTTAAACGATAAAATTAGCACACGAAACTTTCACACATACATATTCACATGCTATAAACACCAAAAATAATATTAAAATAATTTTACAACCTCAAATTTGTGGTACCAAAACCACTGTTTTGATTTAAGCTAAAATCGGGCTTTTACAACTTCCCCCTTAGAGATTTTCTTCCCCGAAAATCTTTTCAGGGAATAGGTTTGGATATTACTTTCTTATCACATCCTCGGGTTCCTACGAACTTCTTCAATCCCGTGTCGATGCCACAATACTTTCACTAACGCTATTCTTTTATTTCTTAACTCTTTGATCTCACGAGCTAGAATTTAGAACAGTTCTTCACTGTACGATAAATCTGACTGAATTTCAACCTTAGTCGAGGAAATGACATGTGAAGGGTCAGATCGGTATCGTTGAAGCATCGATACATGAAATAGATTAAGAATTTTTTCTAACTTAGACGACAATGCTAGCCGATAAGCAACTGGTCCGACTCGCTTAATGATTTCATACATCTCGATAAATCTTGGACTTAATTTGCCTTTACGACTAAATTGAAGTATTTTCTTCCACGAAAAAACTTTCAAAAATAATTTATCTCTGATCTGAAATTCAATATCTTTTCTTTTTAAATCTGCATACGATTTCTGACAATCCGAAGCTGCTTTCAGACTATCACAAATTATTTTTACTTTCTCTTCAGTCTCTCTGATTAGATCAACCCCGTGAATCTTATTCTCGCTTAGCTTAGTCCAGTATAACAATGTTCTACATTTATGATCGTATAAAACTTCGTATGGTGCCATCTTTATACTCGATTAGAAGTCATTGTTATACGCGAATTCAATCAAAGGAAAATATTTTTCCCACGTACCTTCGAACTCAAGAATGCAACATCTCAACATATCCTCGAGTATTTGTATAACCCATTCAGATTGACCATTCGTCTGTGGGTGAAATGTGGTACTAAAATGTAGTTTTGTTCCCAGTGCATCTTGCAATTTCTTCCAAAACCTCGATGTGAACCTCGGATCTCTATCCAAAACAACAGAAACAGGTATTCAGTGCAATCTCACAATCTGAGAGATGTACAACT
Source organism: Gossypium hirsutum (assembly GCF_007990345.1). Taxonomy (NCBI): domain Eukaryota; kingdom Viridiplantae; phylum Streptophyta; class Magnoliopsida; order Malvales; family Malvaceae; genus Gossypium; species Gossypium hirsutum. The sequence goes on from NC_053434.1 coordinate 27,870,911, forward strand.
CAGCAAGTTTATCAAGTGAATAATGCGTGTGTACCGGAATGAAATGAAACGATTTAGTCAGTCTATCAACAACCATCCATATCGCATCTTTCTTACTCGGAGATAGGGGCAAACCTGATAAAAATCCATCGTGATTTTGTCCTATTTCCACTCGAAAATCATAATCGGCTGTAATAAACCAAATGACATTTGATGCTCAGCTTTAACTTGCTGACAAATCAAACACTTAGAAACAAATTCTAAAATGTCACGTTTCATACCATGCCACCAATAAAGCTATTTTAAATCGTTATAGATTTTTGTACTTCCCTAATGAACAGATAAACGGCTACTATGTGCTTCATTCAAAATCATTCGAATCAGTTCTGAATTTATTGGAACACATATTCGATTTCTAAAATTCAAACAATCATCTAAATCAACTTGAAACTCTGAATCAGGGTTTGAATCACATTGAGCTCGTTTTGCTAATATTTAATTATCAACATTCTGAGCTTCACACATCTGCTATAAAAACAATGGTCTTGCTTTCAACTCAGCTACAATTGAGCCGTCATCAGATAGAACCAACTAAGTATTCATTGCATGTAGAGTAAATAAAGATTTCTGGCTTAATGCATCAGCAACCACATTTGCTTTTCCTGAATGATAGTCAATCACTAATTCGTAATCTTTTAGCAATTCTAGCCATCTCCGCTTTCGTAAATTCAAATATTTCTAAGCCATCAGATATTTTAGCCTCTTGTGATCTGAATAAACTTGGAATTTCTTACCAAACAGATAATTGCGCCAAGTCTTTAGCGTAAACACAATGGTTGCTAACTCTAAATCGTGCATCGGGTAATTCTTTTCATGTGGTTTTAGTTGTCTCGAGGCATAAGCTATGACTTTGCCTTCCAGCATCAAAATGCAGCCCAAACCAATCAATGATGCATCACTATAAATCACAAATTCTTTACATGATTCTGGCTGTACTAACACTGGAGCTTCAATCAAAAGAGTTTTCCGGTGATCAAAACTTTTCTGACATTTCTCGGGCTATTCAAACTTTACATCTTTCTGAAGCAATCTCATCAACGGAGTCGCAATCATCGAAAAGCCCTTCACAAATCATATATAGTAACCAGCTAGTCCCAGAAAACTACAAACTTCGGATACATTTCTCGGAGGCATACAATATATATTACAAAAATCTTGCTCGGATCGACTCGAATACCCGATTCTGACATAATAAACCTTAAAAAACCAACCTCGCGTAACCAAAATTCACATTTACTGAACTTTGCATATAATTTCTCATCACGTAAAGTATGTGTAGAATCTTGATTAGGGCCTAGTCGAAATAGTGGTTTTGGGACCACAAATTCGACACAATAAAATTTGTTTTTATTATATTTTTATGATCTAAAATTTCACGGGATGATTTTGTGAAAATTTCGTTCGAAAATTTTGACGTTTGGGCACTCAATTTGGTCAAAAGGACTAAATTGTAAAAAGTGCAAAAGTTGAGTTCTACATGTTAGAGGTGTCTAATTGTTATGAAATTTTAAATTGGAGGCCCTTAAATGGTAATTAGACCATTGGATAATTTTTTGGACAAAAATGGTCATGAAATGGGTGAAATAGAATATTTTTAAGTTAGGGACATTTTGGTAATCTAGTAATTAAAATGAATTAAAAACAAAATTAAAAGCCAATTTTTGTCCATCTTCTACCCTATGGCCAAAATTTGCATGGAGAAGACATAGCTAGGGTTTTTCAAGCTTCCAAGCTCAATTGTAAGTCTGTCCTAGCCCCGTTTTTAATGATTTTTATGTTTTTGAAATCCTCGTAACAAGATCTGCTCATTTCTACCCATATCTAGGGTTTGTATTTAAAAATTTACCCATGGATGACATGCATGTTTTTTGATGTCTAATGGTAGAAAATGAATGCTCGATGTGTAATAAACGACTTTTACTAAGTGATTTTCGGTGAAATTGTCAAAAAGGACCGTTTTATAAAAGTTACAAAATTTATCATAAAAGTGCTATTTAGTGGACATTAGGGGCTGCTACAGTTATGAAAATGATTCTTCTAGGCTTAAAATGTAAGGAAACTGAATAAAAATCATTTTACGAGCCTAGAGGCGAAAGTGCAAATATGTGAAAGTTTAGGGGTCAAAATGCAAATTTGTAAAAGTATGATTTTTGGACCCATATGAATAATGTGACTAATTAGTAAGCTAAATGTGGTAGTATAGATCAAGGAAAATGAGATTCGGGCATAGATTGAAAATGAATGAGATTATGGACTAAATCAGAATATATAGTCGTACTCGAACCCGAGGTAAGTTCATGTGATTTTAATAATACAATATTGTATTTGAATGCTAATGCTTTGATATTACACGAGTTGAAAGTATATACATGTGAATAATTCGATATTGTGTGATTATTTTGATGATATAACATGTTCTTGATGTTTTGCTATTATGATGAAAATGTTGCAATGCCATATGATTATGAGATATTGCTATGTGAATGAAGCCACGATTCGGTTACGTCCGGTAAAGGTTTGGAAGTTTGATGGAAAATTAGGTCTCTTTGAAACGAGTAAGTTTGTATGTAAATAATATTTCGATTCTTTTTATGTTATTATCTTTTGTTATTATATTGGATGTGGCTGCCTATAGAATGATCAATTGATGTAAACTACGAATCGGAATTGACTAAGAACGAGTTAGTAAACTGTTGAAAAGTGAAGAATTTCCCGATTGAACCTTTAGAATAGAAGATATACAAATGATCTGTTGTGAGTCACGTGTGTAGTACTAAGTGCAGGCTACTATGTGTACCAGACTGATAGGTCGCATGTGTAGTACTAAGTGCAGGCTACTATGCGTACCGTTAACTTCGATCACGTGTGTAGTACTAAGTGTGGGCTACTACGTGTATCAGATGGTTAAGTCACGTGTGCAGTACTAAGTGAAGGTTACTACGTGTACCAGATTGATAGGTCATATGTGTAGTACTAAGTGCAGGCTACTATGCGTACCAAAGAGCTTTGGTCACAAGGGTGGTATATGCACAGGCCACCGAGTATCTGTTATTATTCCGATGAGTTCAATGGGAAATTTACTAAGTGAAAATACATATGTACATGACTATGTGATGAATAAGTGCAATTATATCTATGTGAAAAGTTGTGAGCAATGTGCTCGATAGTTGAGCGAATCGTTTGGTAAGATAGAATGGAGTAAGTGAAATTATGTAAAAGTGATAATTTGCTTATTATTTTTAGATGGACTTACTAAGCTTTAAGCTTACTCCCTCCTCTCCATTTCCTTAGTGTTCTCAAGTCAGCTCAGGGTTAGAGACCGTCAAAGGCAACATCACACTGTCAAGTCAACAACTCCGAAGTGTTGCCATATGTGTATTAAATACTTTCAAGTGAGTGACATGTATAAGGACTAGTTTTTATGTTAGATGTTGTTATGATTAGCCAAATGTATCGGCTTATATTGATTTATTGTATATGGCCATGAGATGTGGCTTAAATGGTTATGGCTTGTAAGCCTAATTATTCTTGCTATGTGTTAATGTTTGTGATGTGTTTATAATTGGTTGTTATGAATGATTAGTATAACACATGTACATGATGAATGCTCTAAGACCATTCGAGGTGGTCGTGGCCATGGAATGAAGGTTTGGCATGGTAGTAAGTTGATAATGATTGAATATGGACAATTGTATAATGTGAATTGGAATGTCTAACTGGATGTAACATGAGTATAGATAATAAACACATGTATGACAACATGTAAATGCTTTAACTGAATTTTACTAAAGGATGATTAACCATTAAATTGATGTTATAATGTGTGTCTATAATGTGTATAAGTATGGGAGAGAATTAAGGACAACATAAGGCTTGGAAAATAGCTTAAGTGTTGGCTACATGGGTAGAGACACGGCCATGTGTCTCAGCCGTGTGGAGGACACGGCCTAACACACGGGCGTGTGGCTTGGCCATGTGGATCAATTTGTTTTGCTGATGTCATAAACAGAGAGTTACATGGCCTGAGGACACGGGGGACTTGAAGACACATGAGGGTATCCTTGTGTCCACACGGGCGTGTGACCCTGTTTCATGAAAATTTCTCTAAGTTTTCCTAGAGCCTTCTAAAGTCCTTGGTTTAGTCTCGAACCACCCCGATGCATGTTTTAGGCCTCGAAGGCTTGTATAAGGGACGATGTACATGTGTTTGAAAATTTTTAATTTGGATGAAATTTTATGGCCCTGTTTTGCTTGTTTGTGAATGTTTCAGTTTGGTAATGCCTCGAACGCTGTCCCGGCTTTGGATACGGGTAAGTGGTGTTACATTTAGTGGTATCAGAACTATGGTTTAGTCAGTTCTTGGACTAACCTGGCATGAACGAGAGTCTAGCTATACATGCCACCAATCCGTGATGGTGTGATGTCTCCCGACGGGAATGAGAACCATCTTGTTTAGACAGAGGTACTCTCCAATAGAGCTATACCGACCATGTTAAATGTGAAGCTAAGGTAATCAGGTAAAGTACAGTTATGATGAGCCTAGACTCAAGAAAGTATGAATAAAAGTTCATGATATGTATGTGATAACATGTGAGATAAAAGTTTATGTTACGAGGAATACTCATGCTTGTTTGATATTCATACGGAGATAAAAGTTTATGTTACGAGGAATACTCATGCTTGTTTGATATTCATACGGTGTTGTGCACTTGACTTGTTTGATTAAGTGAATGTGATAAAAAGAAATTCATAAAGGTATCAATAAAGGTTTATAATATCATGTTATGGATAAAAATGTTATTTTCCCGATTGGACGTTGAATGTTGATGAATTTTAACGATATCTTTAAATAAGACAAATGATTATAATGTAATGATCTGGTTTACGTTAAACTGATGGATTGATTCATATGAATGTAATGATATGTATATGATGAAGTGCCAGATAAAAGTTTTGATTGTGACATACTTATTCATGTTTGTTTGGCCCTCATAAGATGTTATGTGCATGACTTGTTTGATTGAATGAATAGGATAAGTAAAGTTATTCAAAATCCATAGAATGCATGCATAAATGCACTGGTTTAAATAAGATAACTGAAAAGTTCGTGTCATATGGACGTGAATAATAGTTTGTCTGAAGTGGATGACATGCTTGAAAATGTTACTATGATGATAAAATAGTGTTATATGTATATGTGTATGAGAGAAGAGTTAGGGACCTTACGACCCCTGATATGTGATATTCGTGACATGTTTTAAATATTTATAATGAATCGTTCTTGAAACTAACTATTATCACGATGAAGGCAAGTGTACCTATCAAACAGTAGTATAGCTTTAGCAAGACCGGATTGTCGAACCCAAAGGAACTAAAAGTACTAGTAATGACTGTCTTTTTATTATCTAGCCTAAGAATAATGGGGTTTGTTTTAACTAACTAATTAACTAAATTAAGAATTCATAGAAAATAGAATTGGGGAATTACTGTTGGAAAAATTATTGAATTAAGACAATACCTAAGGAAAAATCCACCTAGACTTCACTTGTTATTTGACTCTGAATCGGACGATTTATTCATTTGACTTGATTCGTAGAAATCCCTAAGTTATATTATTATCCCTCTCGAGACTAAAAACGTCTAACCCTAGGTTGAATAATTGAAATATCTTTCTAATTAACTCCCTAGGGTTGCATTAACTCGATCTATGGATCCCCTTATTAAGTTTCACCCTAATCCGGCAAAATCTTGTCACCCTATCTCTAGGCGCGCAACCAACTCCGCTTAATTATGACAAATGTACTCTTAGACAGGGTCTATTCCTCCTCTAAATAAGAGCTTAACTTGAATCAATATCCTGGAATATCAAAACAAGAATTAAGAACACATAATTAAGAACAAGTCAAATATTTATCATACAATTCAGCTAATAAAAACAAGATCTGTCTTATGTTTCATTCCCCTTAGGTATTTAGGGGTTTTAGTTTATAACTAAAAAGGTAAACATCTCAGAAGAATAATGAATACAAAACATAAAGAAAAACCCAAAACTCCTGAAGGGAAATTGAGGGGAGATCTTCAGTCTTGATGATGAATCCGGCTTTTGAGATGGATCAATAGGCTTTCCTTGAGTAGTTCCCTACTTCCTTCTCTGTGTGTCCTTTTTCCTCCTCCTTTAGGGTGTATTTACAGGCTTTAGAATGCCTAAGAACCCTTAAAATTGGCGTTTTTCGAATTAGACTCAACTTGGGCTCGGCAGGGACACGCCCGTGTGCGATTACTTCAGACCGTGGTCAAGCCTGTTAAATAGGCACGACCGTGTGGTCCACCCGTGTGAGTCGTGCTTTGATTCTACCAAATTGACATGGCCGTGTAGTCTGCCCATGTGAGGAGGTCCAGGCCGTGTTGATTTCGTATGTTGGCCCATTTTCTCCGTTTTTGGCCCGTTTCTCATTCCTTTCACTCTCCTATGCTCACCTAAGTATAAAACATGAAATTAAGGCATTAGGAGCATCGAATTCACCAATTTTAAGGAAAAATCATTCATAAAATGTGCTAAGCATGGGATAGAAATATGTATAAATTACGGTTTATCAACCCCACCCCCTTACCAGAGTGGTGTTTTGTAAAGGATTTTATAAGATCGGTGTTGAATAAGCTCACAAGTATGAGACCAAAGAGTTCATCTATAGAATAATTATAACTATGATCAAAGATTAATTGGATTGATAAGTAAAGACAGAGCTAGTAAAGTGCAATATCGAGAAACGTATTAGCTGGAATTTCTTCAGAACCAATCTTCTTCAATAAAAATCATAATGTGGGATTTGTAATAATAGAAATAGTTGGAGGAATAAATCTTGACATGTAAGATATCAGAATGCGGTAATTATAGTAAATAGATTATGATTGTCTCTTTTGAGGTACTCTATGAGTTCATTTACTCTCGAAAGTATTACTGGGGCTATCTATTTTTAGATAAATTGTTATCGTGCGAAAATGTTTTCTAATCTTGGAATAAGATAAAAGTATTAATAGTCTGACTGGTATATAATCTGTATTGCTCTATTTTCCCTCTAGCATTTTATTACATTTCGTCTGTTGGGATTTTATGAGATAATGTACCTGATGTTATGATTCTGTTCCTTCTAATGGATGACCTGTTTGATATATATATATGGGAAGGTACATTATCCTTGTTGCATTTAGTTCCAGTGGGCTTGAATGATGTATTCTTTTGGACTTCTTTTTTCTGAGAAATTATCGAAATCTTCCATATTTTCTTATGAGCTTTGTTCTGGGTCTTTCATTATGATATTGTATCTTGGATTTCTTGATCTTGGATTTCTCTATCTTGGACTTCTTAATCCTGGTTTTCTTGTTACCTATATCCAAAATTTATCAATCACAACTCATATCTACAGTGTGTTCTTCAGTTTTGATAATCATGTCAAGTGTGACTATGCTTCTTCTTTGATCATAGTAATATGGTAATTCTAGTATCTGGATTTCTCTAAATCTTCGTGAAGGATTTGACATCGGCAAAGGCATAAGTGGTGAAATTGCTAGTATCAGCTTATATGATGGATTTGTTTTCTCAAGAAAGTTAATCAAGTTAATGCCTTCGATTGGGAACATTTATACTACCTTGAGCTAATGCAATTGAAATGAACTTTGATTAGTATGATGAGTGAATTTTGCATGATTACATGTTAAATCGTTTTGACAACTGAAAGGAAGGATTTCCTGAAACTTTATCAAGTAATAATTAAGACCGACTTGGTTGTTCAGTTTGTATGGGTTACTGTTTGAAAGATTAATGGGATATTTATGTCTGAATTTTTTCCCAAGTCTGAGAATAAGATTTTATCTCTCCGGGTAAAAGACATATAGTCTGAATGAAAGTGTATATATTTTAGAAGACTTTGATACGATTTAAAATTGCTTTGAATGATAAATTTTTTGTCTTGTGAAAGTTGAATGGTCTACTACATGTTGGTAACGATTTGAATATACGAGAATATTGTCAACTGAAGCCTTAAAACTGGTTTAGTTTGCATTGAGCAAAGACTTCTCGATTTTCAATGATGTGTTTTAAGACAAGAAGGGCAGTGTGATAGCTTAAAGTATCTGCTGTGATAGAAAGACTTAAGTTGAGATAGTGTAGCTGACTTGAATTGTTAAAGGATGATAAGATAGTTATGGTATGATCTTTGAGAATGAGATTACTATAGATTTCATATTAGAATTATTCCTATCTTTGAAAGAGAAAGATGTCATATGAATTTTTGTTAAGTAATTGATAAATCTGCAAATCATGTCGGTAATTACTGAATTTTCGCTCATTAGAATTATGGGATTAAGTATCTTTGAGATTGTTGAATTAATTAAAATGCTAGTTTTTGTTAATCGGATTGAGATCAGGGATTTATATCGTGAATTATTGAAAAAGCTAATTGAGGCTCTGAATTTTAATGATGACTAGAGGTCGAACTAGTGAACTATCGAGCTATATAAAATGATAGAGAACTTAAGGCCATGATGATCGGGCTAGCTACGCCATTTGAATATGAGAGGATTCAAGTATGATGTGTATATACATATTGTATGACGGTATGGGTTCGACCCTTGTATACATGAGTTCTCTAGTAGAAGTCAAGATTCGATTGATGCGCGTATAACATGGAATTGTTCATGAATTTAGTATGAGAAATTAAAGAGCTAAGTATTAAACATAGCCTGAGTAACTGTTCTTCAACAATGATTATGAGATAGTGGAGTTTATGTGAAAACTGAACCACTCTTCTGGTAAGATTTTTGGGGACGAAAATCCCTTAAGGGGGAGAGTTGTAACATTCTGAATTAGGGCCTAGTCGGAAGAGTGGTTTCGGGACCACAATTCTCACACAATAAATTTTTATTATATTTTTATGTTCTACAATTTCACGGGATGATTTCGTGAAAATTTCGTTCAAAAAGTTTGACGTTTGGGCACTCAATTTGGTCAAAAGGACTAAATTATAAAAAGTGCAAAAGTTGAGTTCTACATGTTAGAGGTGTCTAATTGTTATGAAATTTTAATTTGGAGGCCCTTAAATAATAGTTAGACCATTGGATAATTTGTTGGACAAAAATGGACATGAAATGGGTGAAATAGAATATTTTTAAGTTAGGGGCATTTTAGTAATCTAGTAATTAAAATGAATTAAAAACAAAATTAAAAGCCAATTTTTTTCCATCTTCTACCCATGGCCGAAATTTTCATGGAGAAGACATAGCTAGGGTTTTTCAAGCTTCCAAGATCGATTGTAAGTCCGTTCTAGCCCCATTTTTAATGATTTTTACGTTTTTGAAATCCTCGTAACAAGATCTACTCATTTCTACCCATATTTTGAGCTAGGGTTTGTGTTTAAAAATTTACCCACGGATGACATGCATGTGTTTTGATGTCTAATGGTAGAATATGAATGCTCGGTGTGTAATAAACGACTCTTACTAAGTGATTTTCGGTGAAATTGTCAAAAAGGACCGTTTTATAAAAGTTACAAAATTTTTCATAAAAGTGTGATTTAGTGGAAATTAGGGGCTGCTACAGTTATGAAAATGATTCGTCTAGGCTTAAAATGTAAGGAAATTGAATGAAAATCATTTTACGAGCCTAGGGGCCAAAGTGCAAATATGTAAAAGTTTAGGGGTCAAAATGAAAATTTGTAAAAGTATGATTTTTGGACCCATATGAATAATGTGACTAATTAGTAAGCTAAATGTGGTAGTATAGATCAAGGAAAATGAGATTCGAGCATAGATTGAAAATGAATGATATTATGGACTAAATTAGAATATATAGTCGTACTCGGGTAAGTTCATGTGATTTTAATAATGCAATACTGTATTTGAATGCTAATGGTTCAATATTACACGAGTGTAAGTATATATATGTGAATAATTCGATATTATGTGATTATTTTGATGATATAACATGTTCTTGATGTTTACTATTATGATGAAAATGTTGCAATGCCATGTGATTATGAGATATTGCTATGTGAATGAAGCCACAATTCTGGTATGTCTGGTCAAGGTTTGGAAGTTTGATGGAATATGATGTTTCTTTGAAATGAGTAAGTTTGTAAGTAAATAATATTTCGATTCTTTTTATGTTATTATCTTTTGTTATTATATTATATGTGGTCGCTTATAGAATGATCAATTGATATAAACTAGGAATAGGAATTGACTAAGAACGAGTTAGTAAAATGTTGAAAAGTGAAGAATTTCCCAATTGAACCTTCGGAATAGAAAGAGATACAAATGATCCGTTGTGAGTCACGTGTGTAGTATTGAGTGTAGGCTACTACATTTACCAAATTGATAGGTCGCATGTGTAGTACTAAGTGCAGGCTACTATGTGTACCCTTTAACTGCAATCATGTGTGTAGTACTAAGTGCAGGGTACTACGTGTACCAGATTGATAGGTCGCATGTGTAGTACTAAGTGCAGGCTACTATGCGTACCTGTTAACTTCGATCATGTGTGTAGTACTAAGTGCATGCTACTACGTGTATCAGATGGTTAAGTCACGTGTGTAGTACTAAGTGAAGGTTACTACGTGTACCAGATTGATAGGTCATATGTGTAGTACTAAGTGCAGGCTACTATGCGTACCAAAGATCTTTGGTCACAAGGGTGGTATATGCACAGGCCACCGAGTATCTGTTATTATTCCGATGAGTTCAATGGGAAATTTACTAAGTGAAAATACATATGTACATGACTATGTGATGAATAAGTGCAATTATATCTATGTGAAAAGTTGTGAGCAATGTGCTCGATAGTTGAGCGAATCGTTTGGTAAGATAGAATGGAGTAAGTGAAATTATGTAAAAGCGAAATTTTGTAATAAAACAATGTTGGACAGCAGCAATTGTGTGAATTTGAAAAATCACCAAAAATGGTATAAATTTAATTAGAGGTTGAATAAGATATGAAATTAAATCTTAATAAGTCTATTTTCACATAAATGAAACGGTGAAGGCAAAAGAATTTCATATTCTGTGATAATTGGATATTTGTGAGATAGGGTCAGAATGATTTTGGAATCCCCTATTTTGATTTGGGAAAATCATTCAAAATATTTAAAAAATAATTATGGGTCATAATTTGCATTCCTAAAATCCTTAATGAGTCTATTTTCAAGAGGAATTGATAGGGAGAACATCTGAGAGCTTTACCATGAGATAATGGTTAAGAGAGATTGGAACTATCAGACAGTGAAGCAGGGGTCTATTTATTGAATAAACTGTACTAATTGGCTAAACCAAAAATTCTAATTTTTTTTGGTAAGAATATATGTGAGTCTACTTTCTGGGAAAATTATCAGTTCTCAATGTGGAGTCCCGTACCATGATAAATACTTTTTAGTCAAGAGAGGTTGGAACTGTTTGACAGTGAAATAAGGGTATATTTAATGAATAAATTGTACTTATTGGCTGGACCAAAAATTATAAAAATTTTATGGCAATAAGATATATGAGTCTAGTTTCAAAGAAAATTAACGGATCTTAATTTTGAGTTTTGTATCTCCAGATATAAATAAATTAGTAACTATGACTCGAGAAAATAACATGACCAGAAAATCAACAAAAGTGTAATTATGATTACATTTTCATGGAATCATGTTGATAATTTGCTTATTATTTTCATATGGACTTACTAAGCTTTAAGCTTACTCCCTCCTCTCCATTTCGTTAGTGTTCTCAGGTCAGCTCGGGGTTGGAGACCGTCGAAGGCAGCATCACACTATCAAGCCAACAACTCCGGAGTGTTGTCATATGTGTATTAAATACTTTCAAGTGAGTGGCATGTATACGTACTAGTTTTTATGTTAGATGTTGTTATGATTAAGCAAATGTATCGGCTTATATTGATTTATTGTATATGGCCATGAGATGTGGCTTAAATGGTTATGGCTTGTAAGCCTAATTATTCTTGCTATGTATTAATGTTTGTGATGTGTTTATAATTGGTTGTTATGAATGATTAGTATAACACATGTACATGATGAATGCTCTAAGACCATTCGAGGTGGTCGTGGCCTTGGAATGAATGTTTGGCATGGTAGTAAGTTGATAATGATTGAATATGGACAATTGTATAATGTGAATTGGAATGTCTAACTTGGTGTAACATGAGTATAGGTAATAAACACATGTATGACAACATGTAAATGCTTTAACGAAATTTTACTAAAGGATGATTAACCATTAAATTGATGTTATAATGTGTGTCTATAATGTGTATAAGTATGGGAGAGAATTAAGGACAACATAAGGCTTGGAAAATAGCCTAAGTGTTGGCTATACGGGCAGAGACACAGCCATGTGTCTTAGCCGTGTGGAGGACAACGCCTAGCACACGGGCGTGTGGCTTGGCCGTGTGGATCAATTTGTTTTGCTGATGTCATAAACAGAGAGTTACACGGCTTGAGGACATGGGCGTGTTGAAGACACACGAGCGTATCCCTGTGTCCACTCGAGCGTGTGACCCTGTTTCATGAAAATTTCTCTAAGTTTTCCCAGAGCTTTCTAAAGTCCTAGGTTTAGTCCCGAGCCACCCTGATGCATGTGTTAGGCTTCGAAGGCCTGTATAAGGTACGATGTACATGTGTTTGAAAATTTTTAATTTGGATGAAATTTTATGGCCCGGTTTTGCATGTTTGTGAATGTTTAAGTCCGGTAACGCCTCGAACCTTGTCCCGGCTTCGGATACGGGTAAGGGATGTTACAGTCTGCAATACAATTCTCAAATGCTCATCATGCTCGATTTCATCTTGTGAATAAATAAAAATGTCATCAATGAATACAACAAAAAATCGATCTAGGTACGGTCTAAAAATTCGGTTCATTAAGTCCATAAAGACAACAGGTGCATTCGTCAGTCTGAAAGGCATTACTAAAAATTCATAATGCCCGTACCTCGTTCTAAAAGTAGTCTTTGGCACATCAGAGTCTTTAACTCGCATCTGATAATAACCCGATCTCAAATCTATCTTTGAAAACACTGTAGCCCCTTTAAATTGATCAAAATCATCTATTTTTGGCAAAGGATATTTGTTCTTGATCGTCACTTTGTTGAGCTGTCTATAATCTATACACATTCTCATAGTATCGTCTTTCTTTTTCACAAACAAAACGGGAGCACCCCAAGGTGAGAAACTCGGTCTTGCAAAACCTCTATCAGTTAATTTTTGCAACTGATCTTTTAATTCTTTTAATTCTATCGGTGCCATTCTGTATGGAGCTATCGATATCGGTGTTGTTGCCGGCACTAATTCAATGCCAAACTCAACCTATCGGATCAGTGGTAATTCCAGTAACTCTTCAGGAAACACATTCGGATATTCACATACAGCTGGCACTGATTCTATCTTCTTTTCAATGAACTTTGTATCAAGCACATAAGCAAAAGAAGCTTCACAAACCTTTCTCACATTTTTCTGAGCTAACATTGAAGAAATCACTACTGGTAAACCATTCAAATCATCTGACTCAATTCAGAAAATCTCATTATTCTGACATCTCAAATCTATCATCTTTCTTTTGCAATTCACAATAGCATCATGCAACATTAGCCAATCTATACCCAGGATTATATTAAACTTGTCAAATGGCAACAACATTAAATCGGTCGGAAAGCAATTATCCCAAATCATTAGTGGACAGTTCTTGCACACTTTATCAACCAAAGAACACTTGCCTAAGGGGTTCGATATTCTAATTACAAATTCAGTAGACTCTACAGGCAAAGTCTTCCTAGATACTAAATTCACACATACATATGAATGAGTTGATCCTGGATCTATCAATGCAATAACTTTAGTATCATAGAGAGTAAAAGTACCGGTGATAACATCTGGAGATGATGCTTCTTCACGAGCGCGAATAGCGTAAGCTCAGGCAGGTGCTCTAGCATCAGATCTCGCAGCAGTGCTCCGTGTCACACCTTTACCACCACTCATATTTCCAGTGTTTCTGGGTGGTCTACCTTTAGCTGCAGTGTTACTTAGCCTCGTGTTCTGTACTGTATCTTGCTCAGCCAACTCCGGACAATCACGGATAAAAGGATCCAATGATCCACATTTAAAACAAGCCCTATCATTCAATATACAATCACCGAGATGTCATTTACCACAATGTTTACATTTAGGTCGGCTAGGTCTCACACTGCCAACACTAGCAACAGATGTAGTTTGGGCTTTGGAACTCACAGGTTGCTTTTCACGATCTCTGTTTGAATGTCCCACAGATGCATTAGAACGATTATACGAGTCTCAAACTTTCTTTGGTGCAGACTGATAAGATTTACTAGTTGATCTTTTTCTCGAATCTCTTGCTTCAAAATCTGCTTTTCTCTTTTCTTTGCTGAGATCTTCGGCTTTACAAGCCCTTTCAACTAAAACAACAAATTTGATTTCCAGAATCCCGACTAGAAGTTTTATATATTCATTCAATCCATTTATGAAACATTTGCACATGATTTCTTTAGTGGAAACATATTCTCGGGCATACTTGCTTAACCGTACGAATTCTCTTTTGTACTCAATAACAGTCATTCAGCCCTGTTTCAATTCTAGAAACTCTTTATGTTTCTGATCGAGAAATCTTTAGCTTATATGCTTTTTTCGAAACTCAGTCTGAAAAAATTCCCAGGTAACCTGTTCTCTAGGAACCACCGATGTCAACATTTTCCACCAATGATATGTATTATCTCTAAGCAAAGATACTACACATTTGATACATTCTTTTGGAGTACAGGACAATTCCTTGAATACTTTGATCGCATTCTCGAGCCAAAGCTCAACTCTCTCAGCATCATCATCAACTATAGTCCGAAACTTTTCAGCCTCGTGTTTACGAATCTTATCAATAGATGGCTTACTCAATCAAATCAAATCTATCACTTGTGGCACAACCGGGACTTGTTGAGGAACAGGTGGGGTGGAGGTTGTTGAGCAGCTGGATTTGTTCAAACGAATTTCGTGAACCACTCACTCATTATTTGGAAGAAGGCTTGCTTACCCTCACCATCTTGGCTACTAGAAATCGGCCTAGATTCAGCCGGCGCTATCCCTTGAGTAAGAGCGGGCGCATTACTTTCAACATCGTCAGCTGTTGCTTATTCGGGATCCATTTGCCATATGAAAAACACATTATATCTGTCAGGAATCATCACATTATCGCAGTCATATATATATGGCATGTATAGCTAGACTCTCACTCAATACGTTTGTCCTAGAATCTGCTAAACCGTAGCTTTGATCAAATAAATGTAATACCCTAACCTGTATCTGACACCGGAATAGGGATACGAGGCATTACCAGATAATACACATCATTTGCATACAATTATACTTTCATAATAAAAATCTATTCAATTAATTCACAATGTCCCTTATAAGGCTCTACTCGACCTTAAAACATGCTTAAAAATGGTTCGAGAATAAACTGATAACATTTGCAAACATTGGGAGACATAGAAAATTTTCCAACATTCAAGGGTCACATGCCCGTGTGAACAGGCCGTGTGCCTCACACAAGCCACCAGACACGTCCGTGGTACAGGCTGTGTGAAAACAGGGCATACATACAGACTTGTATCACACGGTTGGAGACATGCCCGTGTGCCTTGGCCGTGGGAAAATTGGAGAGGTTACTGACTTGGGTCACACGGCCGACCACATGCCCGTGTGTCTAGCCCCTGTACCCTTCAAAATGGCCACACACGTCCGTGTGCTAGGCCATGTGCCATTTAATGGGGTATACTAACTTATATCACACGACCAATCACACGCCTGTGTGTGAGCCCGTGTGATACAAATGGCCAGTAGACACGCCCATGTGTCTAGGCCATGCCAAACCTGTAGGGTATATTGACTTAATTTGTAGGGCTACCCTAGGGGACACACGGCCATGTAACATGACTGTGTGTCGCACACGGCTAAGACACACGCCTGTGTCTCTGCCCGTGTAGACAAAAATAAGCCAATTTGCCATCATTTCCACAAGCACACCTAGCAACCAAAATAGCACCAATTCATTACATCTTTTAGCATCCTAAAACATTCCAATTCATACTCATATCATGCCATTTATTCACAACCATTTCAACTACTCAATTCCACAACCAAAACATACCATTTCAATATGCCAAATTCATTAAAAACTTGCATAACTTCTAAATGCATTTACCTTTCAACTTATCATCTATTTCATGCCTCAAATTATACGAAAATGTCACTAGCCTATACATTCCATATAACATATATGCAAAGCTCCAAAAGTACCAACAAGTAGTCGATAGTGTGATGATAGTTCCTGATCGCGATTTTCATGATAGGTAAGTTTTATATATTTATAATTAATCGTTCTTGAAACTAACATTATCACGATGTAGGCAAGTGTACCTATCGAACATTAGTATAGTTTTAGCAAGGCCAGATTGTCGAACCCAAAGGAACTAAAAGTACTAGTAATGACTGTCTTTTTATTATCTAGCCTAAGAATAAGGGGTTTTTTTAACTAACTAATTATCTAAGCTAAGAATTCATAGAAAATAGAATTGGGGGATTACTTTTGGAAAATTATTGAATTAAGACAATACCTAAGGAAGAATCCACCTAGAATTCACTTGTTATTCTGACTCTGAATCGGATGATTTATTCATTTAACTTGTTCTGTAGAGATCCCTAAGTTATGTTGTTATCCCTATTCAAGACTAATAACATCTAATCCCTAGATTGAATAATTGAGAATTTTCTCTAATTAACACCCTAGGGTTGCATTAACTTGATCTATGGATCCCCTTATTAGGTTTCATCCTAATCCGGCAAAATCTTGTCACCCTATCTCTAGGCGCGCAATCAACTCCGCTTAATTATGACAATTGTACTCTTAGACTAGGTCTATTCCTCCTCTAAATAAGAGCTTAACTTGAATCAATATCCTGGAATATCAAAACAAGAATTAAGAACACATAATTAGGAACAAGTTAAATATTTATCATACATTCAGAAAATAATAACAAGATTCGTCTTAGGTTTCATTCCCCTTAGGTATTTAGGGGATTTAGTTCATAACTAAAAATGAAAACATCTCAGAAGAATAATGAATACAAAACATAAAGAAAACCCAAAACTCCTGATTGGAAATTGAGGGGAGATCTTCAGTCTTGATTATGAATCCGACTTCTGAGATGGATCAATCGGCTTTCTTCTAGTAATTCCTTCCTTCCTTCCTCCCTGTGCGTCCCCCTTTCTTCCTCCTCTAGGGTGTATTTATAGGCTTTGGAATGCCTAAGAACCCTCAAAATTAGCGTTTTCTGAATTGGACTCAACTTGGGCTCGGTAGGGACACGCCCGTGTGACACACCCGTGTGAGTCGTGCTTCGATTCTGGCAAATTGACAATGCCATGTGGCCTGCCTGTGTGAGGAAGTCCAGGCCGTGTTGATTTCGTACGTTGGCCCATTTTCTCAATTTTTGACCCGTTTCTCGTTCCTTTCGCTCTCCTATGCTCACCTAAGTATAAAACATGGAATTAAAGTATTAGGAGCATCGAATTCACCAATTCTAAGGAAAAATCATCCATAAAATGTGTTAAGCATGGGGTAAAAATATGTATAAATTATGGTTTATCAAATACCCCCACACTTAAGGATTTGCTTATCCTCAAGCAAAATCCTCAACTCCTAATCAAAATAAATCCTTCTCAACTTATAATCTCTATCGAAAATATCTCAAAATAATCCACAGGTAATCATACATTGAGAATTCAACTAAAAGAACATTAGAGCTTCAAACATTCCAAGTTGAGTATTTAATCACGCAAAACTTAGGCATCTCCCCTTATCTAAGTGGTTACCTCAATTCGAAATCTCACGGAGTTTAACATCCTCACTAAAAATTCACTCAAATCACTCAAAGTGTTTAAGGACAATGAAAGTAGCACTCATCAGTCAATATGAAAAGTTATTACCATAAGCTTGCATGAAAATCAAATCTCCACCATTATAAATTGAGATGAGACATCAATCAAAAGGTCTTTAGAGGGTTGTAACATGGCTTTGGTTAGGGGGTGTGGTCACAAGCTGAAAGAAACGGTTAGAATCGAGATTGAATTGAAAAATCACTTAACTAGAAAAAGATTTAATCTCACTTGTATACAACAGAGCTTCTTTTTAGAATATGGAATTTAAATACTTAAGCTCAAAAATAAAAGATTACTACTAATGTGTATACACATTTTTTTTAAGAACAAGTTAAATAACATGGACTAACTATTAAGAACAAGACATAGCTGAGCGACTATTTCAATTCAAATCTCAACAAAAATAGGGATCAAATTTAATTTAAGGGATTTCAACAATAATGGGTTAAGGGTTAATATTAAGGGTAATACAAGAAATGGCTTGTTAGCTCAAGGGGGTTCACTAAGGGTTAATCGTGGAGGTAGGCTTTTCATGACATGAGTGGGTTAATCCTAAGTGCCTTAATCATTTTGATATATCAAATCAAATGGTGTGGTCTTGACATGCATAATCAAGAAAGTTCTAGAATAACAGTTCAATACTGACGCACTCAAAGCAATAATAAAAGTGAGCATGAAAGAATTAATAGATGCTCAAAAGGCTCAAAAAATCTCAACAAAAATTATGGCTTTTTGATGTTTAAACTTGTGAATTCTAATTTAAGATAATACCTAGACTTGGGGAAACAACCTAAATATTTTAGATTCTTAAAAGTCAACTTATCATGCTCCGTTCCCTAATGTCTTAAAGTTTAAACAATCAATGCATAAATGCCTATGTTTTAATTCAAGATATATCAATCAAAATCATAAATCAATTAAAATTTATCCTAAATATGATATGAAAGCTTTTCAAGAGAACAAGGCAGTCATTCAGGGATTTTTCTGATAATGAAATGAATACCCCCCACACTTAAGATATACATTGCCTTCAATGTACAAAGAGAGATATAAGAATATAAAAAAAGATAGGGAGAGAAGTGAAACTTCCTGAGTGATAAATGAATTTCCTTGAACTGGAGTTTTGGAGAATAATCGGTGCGAGAGTGGAGGAGGATACTCCGGCTGTAGTAGAGGTTCATTAGTCCATAAGTCCTGCGCCAAAAGAATATTATATCTAGTGGTGGCTATGGTCGTGGTTAAGCAGGACAAGGCAGTCGTGGAGAACCTTTCCCGGTGGAGTTTTTAGTTCCTATGTGATGATGAGCTTTTTTATAACTGTGATATCATCAGGAACTCTGTTAGAAAATATATAAGGAAGAATGATTACTCGGTAGGAAATAGCCGAAATTCAAAATTGTTAAATAAAAATTATAAATCCTAATAAAAATAAGATGAAAGAAAAATAAAAAGTAGCCTTAAAATAAAATAAAAGTAAAAACATAAAATAATAAATGAAAGTTTTTAAACATCTTCATCGCTAGATGGTTCGTGAGGTGGGGGTGGCAATGAGATGTGGAGGTGCTGACAGATCTACTATAGAGTAGCATCAATGTTGTCAAATCGTTGAAAACACTACTGCTCGAATCGAGTGAGGTGCTTAGAAATGTCAGCATATGAAGCCGCCACATGAACTGGATGAGAGGGTGGTGGTGGCTGAGACGGTGGCTCCTCGTGCTGTGGGGGGACATCATTAGTAATGTCCTCGGGGGCCTGCTCCTTGGTAGATTGGGCGAGACGATATTGAAGAGGGTAGGTTCCTCTGCGCTTTTCAATTATCCTCATGCTTAGCATGATCGAGATGCCTTGTGGAGACATCTAGCCAATGAGGGTCAAAGATGATTCCTGGGCCGCGGTGTTGAGGAGCCTAAAGTGTCGAGCCAACCGAGTAACATAGGGCCCTATAGAGATAACCCCCTTCCTATGTAGCTCCGTCTGGTGTTAAATGGCGAGGGCAATGAAATAGGCAAGTTTGACGACGTACCTGTTCGACATACACCATAGAAAGCAGGTGTCGTGAGTGTTGACGACGCCAGTGCTCTCTCGCCTTCCTGTAATCGTGTGAGCCAAAATGGCGTGAAGGTACCTCAGAGATGGAGGGAAAGCCGATGCCTTGGAGCGGCTAGGATTATAGGTGGCTGAACTTGGTACTAGTGCGTCCCAGCACCGTGAAGGAGGACGATGGATATGGCAGTTGAGAGTATCTAAGTCATTCTCCTCCTTGAACTCCTCCGTATATAAGCCTAGTGTAGTACCGAATTCTGGGACGCTTAGCTTGCGGACTAATCCACCTAGGTGAAATTGAACCGTGCCAAGATCATTGTAGTTCGTCATTACGGTCTGAAGATGAAATGTTGAGCATAGTTCCACCATGAGCTCGAGATATGTTGGCTCGATGATCCCAAAGAAAATCTCCCAAGGGTCGATGGTTAGGAGGGCCCGAATTGCATCAGACAACTGAACTTGTTCTACTGCAGCCCAGTCGATGTAGTGGCCCGCAATTAGAGGTCGGGCCCGGAGTATTTGGAAAAGTTGTTCTTGGGCCCTGATGGGGAATTGCAGGAAAGGGTGGCAAATTTCCGCAGTAGGACCCGAGGAAGATGACGCTCCCTTCCTTTTCTTTGAAATAGGGACAACAGTCTTATTTTCTCGTGAAGACGAGATTGTATACCTGCAATATAAAGAATAATGATAGTAGGTAAACGAATTTGAAAAGAAAAAAAGCCATGAATTTGAACTAACGATTTCAGCCAAAACTACTAATACATAGCACACTCAACCAAAATAATCAATTTGATAGCCTAATTTCGTGCAATTGTAATGGTAATAGCATGAGAATGAGCATAATAATGTCATGGGTATGAGGTTTGCCTAATAACTCGATTTAACATGAAATGTATGATAAATAACCTAAGAATGCAAATTAAATGAGAGAATAATGAGCAAAATGAAAAATACTATGAGAGAAATGAAGATTATTTTGATAATAAGCATTAGAAATAAGTAAAATAGAAGTGAAGGGAGTAAACAAAAGGTAAGGGAGAGAGATTGAACGTCAAAAATAGAGTGGGAAGCAGCGCACGAGCATGGTAAGGAGGGCGTGTGGACTTGCAGTGGCTAGGGTTAGGGTTTTTGGGTGAAAAAGACAATGAACAGTGCAACCTATTTATAGATTTTGGGGCACACGGCCAGGGAACACACCCATCTTCCCCAATTTTTGCCCGTGTGACTCGAGAATTTTGAATTTGGGCGCGTTTGACATTTTGTCCACAATCGTGTCCCTTGGGCGTGTGGGTGCACACGGCCGTGTCGCACAACCGTGTCTGGCTTCGTTCACTTCTCCCATGCCCGTGTATATAGGCCCACGCCCGTGTTAATTTAATAGGTTCGACCACTGTTGCTTGGCACGGGCGTGTCGCACGCTCGTGTTAATTTGATAGGTTCGACCACGGGTTTAAGGCACGGGCGTGTTGCACGCCTGTGCTATTTTGGTAGGTTCGCCCACAGCCCGTGTTGGGGAAATCTTTGCCCTGTTTCTACACAGTCATAAGCACACCCGTGTGCTTGGCTGTGTCTGTGTGGTAAACCTATATTCAAGAGCTCTGTCAGTAAGTTGGGTGTTAAACACTAAAATTGAAAGAAGTTAATACAGTTAGTGCTCGGGTTGCCTCTTAAGAAGCGCTTATTTATATTCTAAGCTCGACTTATCTCTCCATTAAATGGTCATGGTGGTTCAAGGATTTTATACTCCTCATTCCTGCTATCATTCTTATCAAAATAAGGTTTTAGACGGGTATTGTTTACCTTAAAAGTGCCGAACTTGGGATGACTTACCTCGACTGTACCGAATGGGAAAATGCTAAGTACTGTAAGAGGGATTTCTTCATTCGGTTTGGTAGTAAAAATGTGAGGATCTACGGCATCTAATAATACTTTATCTCCAATCTTGAGTTGATTTGGGAAGGTATTGAGCTCCTTCTGGCATAGTTTTGGTTTATCGTGTGTTCTCGGTTTATGCATCCGCCATTCATCTAGCTCCTCGATTTGTAGCCTTCGTTCTTCATGAATAGGTCCTCTACTATTGCTTGAGAATGACTCATGTACTTCCTTCAGACTCACCTCCTGCAAAGTGGGTTGCACCATATTGTCAGTTTTAGTAGAATGGTTTATACGATCACCTTCAATTTTTGATGTGTTGCCAGAATTGCGAGCTTGAAGGGTGATTATTTTGTCTCCCACACGAAGTGTGAGCTCACCTGTGCCAACATCAATAATCATTTTAGCAGTTGCTAAAAAGGGCTGTCCTAAAATCAAAAGAGTGTTGCTATCCTCCTCTAGGTCTAGAACAATGAAGTTAACGAGAAATATAAATTTATCGATTTTAATAGTACATCTTCAATAATACCCCTAGGAAATCTTATAGTTTTATCTGCTAATTGAATGCTCATCCTAGTCTGTTTGGGTTTCCTAAGACCTAATTGTTTGAACATTTTGTAGGGCATGACGTTAATACTAGCCCCTAAATCAGTTAATGCATTATTAACATCTAAACTACCAATTAAGCAATGAATCGTAAAATTCCCTAGATCTTTTAGTTTGTTGGGTAGTTTATTCTGTAGAATAGCTGAGCAAACTATGTTTAGCTCCACATACGACGCCTCGTCCAACTTCTACTTATTTACTAAAAGCTCCTTTAAAAATTTCATTGCATTTGGCATCTACGATAGAGCTTCAATAAACGGTAAGTTAATATGTAATTTTTTTAAGAGTTTAAGGAATTTACCAAATTGTTCATCAGAGTGGTCTTTTCTTGTTGTGTTGGGGTATGGCACACGAGGTTTATATTCGACATTCACTGATTTATTTTTATTATGACCTACCTCACCTTGACCTCTGCTCACCACAGTTTCTTGCCTCGGTTCTGGCTCAGGCTCAACGGATCCTTCTTCATCTTAAACATTAATTGCGTTAAGTTGTTCCCTTGGGTTGGGCTCAGTATTACTTGGCAAGCTACCTTGTGGTCATTTGGAGATTAGTTTGGACAGCTGGCCTATCTGAGTTTCGAGCCCTTGGATCGACGCTTGTTGATTTTTAAGTGCTGTCTCAGTGTTTTGGAAACGGGTTTCTGACACAGAGATAAATTTAGACAGCATCTCTTCAAGGTTCGGTTTCTTTTCCTATTGATAGGGTGGTTATTGAAAACCCGGAGGATGTTGTGGTCTTTGATTTCCTTGACTGCCCCACGAGAAATTGGGATGGTTCCTCCATCTGCATTATAAGTGTTACTATATGGGTTATTTTGGGATCTAGAGTTATTGTTACCCATATATTGGACTTGTTCCTCCTCGAAGCTAGGGTTGAAGGGTTAATATTCTGTGCATGCTCCTCCTCCATTCGAATCGCACCTTATCACTGGATGTACCTAAGTAGAACCAAGTAAACCATCAATCTTTTTATTTAGAAGTTCTACTTGGTTTGACAGCATAGTAACCGAATCGACGTTATAAACGCTTACTGTTTTAGTTGGCTTAGTCCTCATGACTTGCCACTGATAGTTATTCAGTGACATCTCTTCAATAAATTCGTAAGCATCTTCAGGTGTTTTGTTGTTGATGGTTCCCCCGGCTACTGCATCAATCATTTGCCTTGTCGAGGGGTTCACACCATTGTAGAAGGTTTGAACTTGCAACCATAGAGGTAGTCCATGGTGAGGACACCTTCGTAGTAGGTCATTGTATCTCTCTCATGCATCGTAAAGAGTTTCTAAGTCTATCTGCACAAATGAAGAGATATCATTATGTAATTTGGCTGTTTTAGCCGGTGGGAAATATTTTAACAAAAATTTTTCGGTCATTTGTTGCCAAGTAGTAATTGACCCTCGTGGTAACGAGTTCAACCACTATTTAGCTTTGTTCTTAATTAAAAAGGGAATAACCAAAGACGAATGGAATCGTCAGAAACGCCATTAATTTTAAATGTATCGCAGAATTCCAGGAAATTTGCCAAGTGAGTGTTTGGATGTGACAGCCCTAATTTGACTCTAGTCGAGAAGTGGTTTTGGGACCACAAAATCGAGTCACAAGAATAATTAAATGTTATATTTTATGCCTATTATAAGTGAAAGTGTGTGTGTGAAAATTTCATGCTTTGATTTTGTCTTTTAAATGTGAAATTAATTAGAAAGGACTTATGTGTGAAACTTTGGAAATGTGATAGGTTAAATGGTAGTGGGCAAATAATGCATGGTGGAAAGAAAATGTAGACTTGCATGTCAAATTCCCCACTTTAGAGGAAGTGGCCGACCATGATGGTATGGGATACAAAATATATGCATTTTGTATTAATATTATAATGACTACATGGTTTTATAATAGGAAATAAGTATTAGAAAAAAAAAGAAGGCCATACATCCTTGCCTTGTTCATGCGAATGTTTGAGAAAGAATGGAGAAAAATGCTTTGAGGATTTCGGCAATAGAGCAAGCTCAAAATCTAAGGTAGAACAAAAGGGCTCTTTGATATTTGGCCTTGGTGATTCTAATTGGAGGTATGTTTAATTTTATTTCTTGATAATTTATGTGAAATTGAGTTAATTGCTAAGCTCCTTTCATAGCCCATGATTCAATTTTTGTTATTGGTTTGAAGTGATGCATTCGGCTATGGGTTGTAGAGTGTCTTGGTGGGTGTTTTGATGTTTTTGTGATGAGGCATGAAGATGGTTGATTTTAAGTGTTTAATAAAAAGGATTGGATGTGAGTGTGTGTGAAATGGAAAATGATGAGTCTCGGTAACTTCATGAAGAGTTCGGCTATTGTGTTTATGTGAATATATATATGCTGAATGTAGTCTTGGATAAGTAAATTTTGATGTATTAGATTGGTAACATGGTTATGCCGATTGTGAAAATGTGATAAAGGTGCCAAGAAATTTGTAAACATGCATAGTACCGAATGTGTTCATGAATGAATAAGTTATGTGGGTTGTTTAAATGAAAGAAATGGATAAGTTAAGGTATAATTGAGTGTTCGAATATGAATTTAAGAAGAATGATACATTCGACTATGCTTTGATGTGCTTGGATTGTTGTTCATTGAGTAAGTGATTGAGGAATGGTTAGAAGAATTTGAATGCTAAACTAGTTGATTTGTTTATAATGTTCGATTATGATCATTTATAGAGATGTGAATGAATTGTTGTTATGTGAATAAATATTTGTTTGATGATATATATATGTATTCGGCAATGGGATAAAATGTGTATTAAGGTAAGTTTCATGGTGATTATGCTTGTGATGTTGGGTTGATATTCGGCATTGAGTAATGTGGGGTAAGGTGATTAATCGGCTATGAAATTAGCTAAATTGAATAGGTATGTTTAATGATATGCTTAGTGTAATGTATAATCTTGTAACTCGGTTTAGTATTGAGATAAAGGTTAGATGTATGATTGGATTTTGGTATGTGTTAAATTGGTTAATCAAAGATTTAATATGACAAAATGTTAATGAATAACATAATTGGTTTGCACCTTAAATAGTTGAAATAAAGCTTGCCAATTATGATTAAATGTTTAAATTGTAATGGTCATATATAGGTATATATATATGCCTTATGTATGTACCATGTACACATAAGGACATTCGGCAATATGATTAAATTCATGTATAAGGAAGCATGATAAATCAAGTGACTCTTTGCTTGTGAATGTGAATTAGATATAAATTAAATAAGCATGAAATCGAGTCATGGCATGTTTTATTAAATATGATACATATTGAAATCTATTGTTTAGATATAGATTAAATGATATGTGATTGCCAAATGTGATTGTTAAGTGAATAATATTAGTTAAGTACTTAAGCAAATCTATTGTTTTACTTAAGCTTAAGAGCAAAGAGGATCAAAGTCGGATAGGGGAAAAGAGAAAGTAAACGAATAGCCGTGGATATCTAGTCGTCGACCACTTCCGAGGTAAGTTTTATGTGATTAAACGTTGAGTAAATTCAATCATAATAGGACATAATGAGTTGATTTAATAAGATATGATGTGGCCATGATATGTCTTAAACTCAAATGGTAAGTTCATAAGTGTTTGGACTTGGAAATTTAAGAGCAAATTGTAATAATTTGCTTAGGACAGCAGCAGTAACGTGATTTTAGAAAATCACTATAAATTGTTGGTGTGAAATTATAGGCTGAATAAAATATGTAATCAAATCTTAATTAGTCTAGTTTCTTATAAAAGAGACCGTGTAAGCAAAGAAATTTCCTATAAAGAGATATTTAAAGTTGTGTGAGACAGTGTCAGAATGACTCCGAAATCCCCTGTTCTGTTTTTAGAAAATCATTATAATTTGTACAAAAATGGTTATAAGATAAAATTTATATTCTTAGACTCCTTAATGAACATAGTTTCAAATGAAATCAAATAGAACATATTTTGAATTCTGTACAATGAGAAATTTGATTCGTAGTGAAGAGTGGTCAGATTAGTCAAACAGTGAAACAGGGGAAACTTTAAGAAAAATCTGGTATTTATTGGCCCAACCTAAAATTCTGAAAATTTTATGGATGGAAGATATATGAGTCTATATTCAGGGAAAATTAACGGAAATTGATTTTGAGTTTTGTAACTCCAATTATAAATAATTTAGTGACTATTGCTCAGGAAAACAGCTTGTACTAAATATGTGATTTTGTTGTAAACATTGATGAAACTATTTGAGTTGCTTGTAAGCTATTGCTGAAATTGATGTACAAGATAAATATATATATGTGGTAAAGCCGAATGGCTAATGTGAAATATGTATGAGATATGTATATGTATATGTAGTAAAGCCGAATGGCTAACATGAAATATGTATGAGATATATATATGTGGTAAATCCGAATGGCTAATGTGAAATATGTAGGAGATGTGTGTATATTGTGGCCGAATGACCAAATGTGAAAGGTGTGTATTATTAGATATTTGATGAGGCAAATGAATTACAAATATGACAGTCGATGTCAATGTTGTAACATGTGATTAAATGTACATAAAACTTGGAAATATATTCCGGGTAAGCCCCGATGACTACGTGTGGAGATTATGTCCGGATAAGACCCGATGACTACGGGTGGAGATTTTGTCCGGGTAAGACCCGATAACTACGTGTGGGGACTATTCGAGCTAAAGGTTTCATTGAAGATTCGAGTAAAGCATAAGATTATACGACTTCACAGTAGCAATTGGTAATAAATACGTTCAATGCGTTAAGTTGGTTAGGTATGTATTTTGAGATTATATTTAAGCTTGATTTGGACTAAATCACAAGGTCGTTATGTGATGCATATGTGAGTAAAGCAATAAGACTATTCTATGATTCTTGTGCATTTGGTCAATGTGGAAAGTTAGGTGAAAATATGTAATGTACCTATGTTTATAAGAGATCACTATCAAGTGAGAATTTATCTGCCTATTATATATGATGAGATGTGCATATTCGGTAAAGGGATGGTATGCCCGAAGGAAGAGTGAAATAAAAATACGAACAACTATGTTATAATTTGATTGTTATCTGTTGACACTGCTTAAAACTTACTAAGCATTGTAATGCTTATTCCGTTTACTTTGTTTCTTCTGTTTTATAGATCTTATCTGGAAGCTACAGGCTCGGGGATCGTCAGCAACTAGTCACACTATCACTATCCACTGTTTGGTACTGCTATGTTTTGGATTATCTTATGGCATGTATAGAATAGACTAGTAGTGGGAGGATATTTTGGTTAATGTATATAAGCTATGCGAATATGACATCTTTTGAATGTTTACTTTTATAAGTTATTTTTAAAATTTTATCCCTGGTTGTGTCTAGCAATTATCCAATTGAATGATCTTTACTTCAAGAAAATGTTCAAAATTTTACTGATCTGGCATGAGTTACAAGTCCGGTAATGCCCCTTACCTATTCCGGAGACGGTTACGAGATAGGGGTGTTACATTGGATCCTCATCCTGCAAACCATCAAACTGAACAAATTTCTATATCATTTGAATAGTGTTAAGTTTTAGTTCAAAATTATTTGCAGCAATAGCAGGCCTAACTATACTTGACTTAGTTCCTGTTAAAGTAGGTTTAGCATAATCATACATAGTACGAGGAGCAGAATTTTGATTTGCTAGTTCCATGGGTATCGTAGGAGGTAGCTGATTGTCTTGGTTTTCAGCCATCTCCTCGGTTGGGGTTTGAACATCGTCCTCTTGCTCATTCTCTATGTATCTTAAGCTTTGCCTTATTTCACTTTGGTTTTTGCAAACTGTGCGATTGATTTCTTCGTCAAAAAGTAGTGGTCCTGACGGGTTTCTTCTAGTCATAAACTATAAAAACCTGCCAAGATAAAGAAAAAGTAAATTAACAAATAATAATAAAAATAAAATAGAATTAACTTGCAAGAAAAATAAATGGCTAAAGTAATAAAATTTGAGTGTTCCTAATATCTTAGTTCCCTGGCAACGGCACCAAAAACTTGATCGCGATTTTCGTGACAGGTAAGTTTTATATATTTATAATTAATTGTTCTTGAAACTAACTATTATCACGATGTAGGCAAGTGTACCTATCGAACAGTAGTATAGTTTTAGCAAGACCGGATTGTCGAACCCAAATGAACTAAAAGTACTAGTAATGATTCTCTTTTTATTATCTAGCCTAAGAATAAGGGGGTTTTGTTTTAACTCACTAATTATCTAAACTAAGAATTCACAGAAAATAGAAGTGGTGGATTACTTTTGGAAAACGATTGTATTAAGACAATACCTAAGGAAGAATCCGCCTAGACTTCACTTGTTATTCTGACTCCAAATCAGACAATTTATTCATTTAACTTGTTTCGTAGAGATCCCTAAGTTATGTTATTATCCCTATTCAAGACTAATAACGTCTAATCCCTAGATTGAATAATTGAGACTTTTCTCTAATTAACATCCTAAGGTTGCATTAACTTGATCTATGGATCCCCTTATTAGGTTTCACCGTAATCTGGCAAAATCTTGTCACCCTATCTCTAGGCGCGCAATCAACTCCGCTTAATTATGACAATTGTACTCTTAGACAGGTTCTATTCCTCCTCTGAATAAGAGCTTAACTTGAATAATATCCTGGAATATCAAAACAAGAATTAAGAAAACATAATTAAGAATAAGTCAAATATTTATCATACAATTCAGAAAATAATAACAAGATTCGTCTTAGGTTTCATTCCCTTTAGGTATTTAGGGGATTTAGTTCATAACTAAAAAGGAAAACATCTCAGAAGAATAATGAATACAAAACATAAAGAAAACCCAAAACTCCTGAAGGAAAATTAAGGGGAGATCTTCAGTCTTAATGATGAATCCGGCTTTTGAGATGGATCAATCAGCTTTCTTCGTGTAATTCCTTCCTTCCTCCTTGTGTGTCCCCCCTTATTCCTCCTCTAGGGTGTATTTATAGGCTTTGGAATGCCTAAGAACCCTCGAAATTAGCTTTTTTTGAATTGTACTCAACTTGGGCTCGGCAGGGACACGCCCGTGTGAGTCGTGCTCCGATTCTGCCAAATTGACACGGCCATGTGGTCTGCCCCTGTGAGGAAGCCCAGGCCGTGTTGATTTCGTACGTTAGCCAATTTTCTCCATTTTTGGTGCGTTTCTCGTTCCTTTCGCTCTCCTATGCTCATCTAAGTATAAAACATGAAATTAAAACATTAGAAGCATCGAATTCACCAATTCTAAGGAAAGATCATCCATAAAATGTGTTAAGCATGGGGTAAAAATATGTATAAATTACGGTTTATCAGTTCCCAATGATCCCCGATGTCTGAGCTAGCGTTGACAATCTATAAACATGGAAAGCACACACACAAATTAAGCTTAAAAAGTTTAGTAAGCCATATACAAATAAAGCTATCATATGAACCTTTGCATTTCAATTCAAATATGCTAAACATAACTAGTCACACATAAATTCACAAACCTTTCTCATTGAACACATATTTGATATCATAATCAAATTCATCATTTACTTCACTTCTCAACACTTGTATGAATCTTGTACGTACCTGAGTCACTTAGCTCATTCACATAATCTTTCTCAACTTGACTTTGCCTGTTGAACCATTTGAAATCGATAAGGATACTAGAAAATCTCATAAGCTCGAACAATGCCATATCCCAGATATGGTCTTACATGTTATCTAATATTGATTCCATTATCCTAGATAGGGTCTTACACGAAATCGATTAACGATGCCAATGTCCCAGACATGGTCTTGCACGTAATCTCAATACAATGCCAATGTCTCAAACATGGTCTTACATGTAATCACATCTCGGTAATCTAATGTCATGACATTCGTATCCTATACTATTCCTAAGGTTCGTACGAGACTTTCGAATGTCGTAACTTCGTAGATTCTTGCTTGTAATTACTCGTTCAACATTCATAACAATTCAATATCAAGTAAACACATATAATTCAATCTAAGGAAATTTATTTGCATATGAACTTACCTCGTAGTCAGAATAGACGAATCGAATCGATACTTGATAACTTTTGATTTCCCCCGATCTAGATCCAATTTCTTTCTTTCAGGATCTATACGTATTCAAAATTAATCTATTTAATCACAATTCAAATAATTTCATCCACAAACACATCATCTAGCCAATTTGCACTTTGGCCCTAAACTTTTACATTTCTTACAATTTAGTCCTTATTTCACAAAAACACAAATTACACAATTTCTTTCTAATTTCATTCTAGCCGAATTTTCATAGTGTACATATTAGCCCATATTTATCATTTATTCACATTTAACCCTACATTTTTACATTTTTACATTTTTACAAATTAACCTCTTTTATGCAATTTCACTAAAAATCACTTTACAAAACATGATAATCTATCAAAAAATACTCATTTTCCATCATCAAACATTTAAGAACTCAAGCATTCACCAATGGAAACTTTCAAAATTATCAACACTTTGAAAAATTGAAGCATGGGCTAGCTAGAACACGAAGAAATGATCACAAAAAACGTAGAAATCATAAAAAAAGAGCAAAAATCACATACCAATTTGTTAATGCAATTGCTGAACCCTTAAACCCAACAATGGCTTCTTATTCCTTTGAGTTTCAGTGAAAAAGATGACAAACTCACTAATTTTTATCATTTGTTTTATTTAATTAAGTTGGGTAAAATATGGCATAAGACGCTTGTTAGTCTAATGGCAAGGGGCATGTGGAGCTACTAGGAAGTCTTGAGTTTGAGTCATGTTGTGCACAAGGATGATCTTTTTGTTGTTGTGCCATGGTAGAGTCCTAGAATGACCGAAATTGGAATGTTTGAAGGAGTTTGAATAGGTGGTTGAGAGAGACAATCTAGGAGATAATGGAAGGATTTGGATATTGATCAAGTGGAGTGATGTGTGGAGAAGTTATAGGAGAATTGTGGGGAGTTGGGGAGTGATGAGGTAGTGTGTCGAATGGGGATTGTGGATTTTAGAAAATTAGGCTAAGGTTTTGTGTTCAAGAGTTGTCGTTTTTGGTTTCTTTTTGCTTATGGCCGATTAGTGTTGAGGGGTTTTTTTTTCGGGTTCGCATTTTGGTCATTCGATTTTATCAATTAGTTTTTCTCTCCTTGCATTTTTGGGAATTGTCAAGTGAGTTTTTCAGGTTTTCTCCTGAGCTGACTTTTCCATCTTTTCCCTTCCTCTTTTAGTTGTTGGTAATCGAATAACTCTTTTCTCTTTTTCTTCTGTACCTTTCCCTTTACTTGCTTCTCATATCGTCTTCCTCTCCTCTTAGATCCTGCCAAATATATCAGCATCTTCTTCTCCTCTTGTCTATTTATGGCTCTCTCTCAGCTCTTCTTCTTGGCAGTTCTGGACTACTATTTTTGTTCAAGTAGGTAAATGATAAATCTTTTCTTCTCTTAGCTATATTCATAACATGATTTGGTATCTCCTTCTATGGTGGTTTCCTGATAAAGGAGTGACCTTTTCGTGTTGTCTCAATTGTGCTGTGTGTTCGACTCTTGTGTGGGTAGGCCAATTACTCCCCTCAACTATTCTCAGTTTCTACGTAGTGGTATGTCTCAGACTTTATGGTATTGTTCGGTTATGATAGGAAGTAAGAGTATTGGAATGTGATGTAGTTTTGCCAAGGATTGGGAAGTCGAGCGAAGTCACCAGTTTAAGGGAGTATTAAACCGTACTCAATCAAGCAAGGTTGGTAACTTGTATACTCTTGGAAATAAAGTGCTTATAAGAGGGTGGGTAATCCTAGCGATGAAGGACCAACTTTTGAACGTGTTTGAATATAGGTTGGAGTTCGAGGGGATTGCACTCTTTTTGTAATAGGTGTATAGTCACACTGTCATTAGCAATGGATCGGCAAAAGCCAAAAATGTTTTGAGCTGAATGCTCAAAACATGGGCATTCGATCGAAGAGGCCACCATGAGAGAGTTCATAGGCTTAGGCCAATTTTGGGCTGAAAAGGGCAGTGTGGGTTCCATAGGCTCGTGGGCCCTGCACGGGTAATTCGCATGTATAGGTGGAGATTGTTGGGCTGGCCTTGTAGTTTGCACGGCCAAGGTCATTAGTTGGGCTTATTGGGCCACACAAGCGTGTGAGCCCACATGGGTCTTAATATGGGCTTGGGCCCATTTATGCTGTTTAATTGTTATGGTTTCATAGGTCACACAAGATGAATGTAGACCTACTACTGGGGTCGATAAGTATACTTGGACCCTAATATATGAAATGATTGTTATACCCCTATGAGGTAAATGACCGAAATACCCTTATGTGATGTATGATTGTTTGAGCATGCCATTCTTATCGTATGATCATTATATTATGTTGCATTGCATGGGGTGGGATATATGATATTGGAGGAAGTGTACTGAAAGGCTATAAGCCTACTACTGGTAGCTTTGCTGCAATTACTATAGTGCTGACACCGGTACTTTATTCTGGAGTGTAGGGATGGGTGTGTCGAATTATTCCCCACATGGAGTGTAGGGCTGGACGGAGTCGAGTGTAGAGGATGGTTGGGTAGGATCTTTTTGTGCATTACTGATACTGTATTGTATTGGGCTAAGGCCTACACTAATATTGGTACTGTTATGGGCTTAAGCCCGGACTGTTCAACACCGATTGTGTGACTGTTATTCGTTAGAGATTACACATTGAGTTTCATACTCACCTTTTCTGCTTAACTGTGTAGGTAATCTTTAGGCGGATCGGTGTTGCGAGGGACTCGGAGATAGCCACACTACTGATTCTGTTTTCTTTTACTTGCTATTAGATTTCGTTTTGGGTTATGTAATAAAGCCTCTTTAAATTTTCTTTTTTATATTTGGGTTTTTGGTTACTATGATTGATATATGTTGAGAATGTAGAACGCAGTTTTCCAAAATGATAATTGTTTTAAAAATACTACGTTTTGCAACGCTTTTGAAATGCTTCCATAACAAATAGAGTTTAAAAAGTAATGACAATTTAAAATGAACAACGAATAGCTAGAGTGATTTGAGATCTAACAAAGAGGCTTTAAATTTCCAAACGGGTTTTTCATCAAGAGCAAGTTTTCAAAAAGCACTCCAATGTGACACCACCAATTCGGCCATAACGTTTAGGCGGTGTTTGGGGTGTTACATTAATAAGTAGAATGCAACTTTTGCATTTTACACGATTAAATCCTTTTCTCAAATTAATCACTTAAACGATAAAATTAGCACACGAAACTTTCACACATACATATTCACATGCTATAAAAACCAAAAATAATATTAAAATAATTTTACGACCTCATATTTGTGGTATCGAAACCACTATTCCAATTTAAGCTAAAATCGAGCTATTACAGGCTTATTCTTATATAAATTAACAGGCAATTTTATCTAAGCCCACTCAACCAGGATAAGGCTTGGACCTAAAATAACAGACTTTGCAAATGTGGGGCTTGAACCCAAGACCTCACACACACACCCAGAACACTTAACCACTGAAGGAAATACATAGTTGTGTAAGTTATTCACAAAAACAAAAATAAATTATTCAGGGCATTAGAACTTTAATAAATGTATCGATATTTTGTAGGATTTAACTTTTAGACAAAAACTAGAATGCTATTTTGGTGCTGATTTTCCAATCTGTACAAATACCATGCAAGGAAAATATTGATACCTATGTCTCAGATCGATACCTACATACTAGTTTTAAAAATTTTGCTTAATGGACCCTATGCATGTTTAACTATTATTTTAAGACCATTTGATGTATGTTTAGCATGTTTTAATGATTATTATGAATATGTTCAGTCAAAAACTATGCAAATGTTAAATTAAAATACACTCCCTTCTTAAAGTGACAAGATATATTGTGTATGATGTGAGATGGTGGTGTGGCATCCTGATATTCGGGCTCGATAATCGGGCTGGGTATAAAGTGTTACATGTTCCATATTTTGCTCTAATAGATATTGGTTCTACTCATTTGTATATAGCTAGCACTGTTTCTATGAATCTGGGTATATCTGCTGAGAGTACTGTGAGAGAGATTTTTGTAATTAGCCCCATAGGTCAGTCCGTTTGAGATAATAAAGTGTATAGATGGGTTCCATTAGAGATTTAGGGTGTTGTGTTTTTGACTAAACTAATGGAATTTTTGTTCAGAGAGTTTGATCTGATTTTGGAAATGGATTGGCTAGTATAACATCGAGTTAGTTTATATTGTTCCTCTCAGAGAGTAACTCTGAGATTGGATCAAGATACCGAGATTGTTATGTTAGTGAGCATCGAGATTACCTCTCTAATGTAATATCTGCCCTTGTAGCTGAAAAACTAATCCAAAAAGGTTGTGAGGCATATCTGGCCCTTCCATCTAATTATGGTTCTGCAAAACTCTCTATTCGAGATATTCTTACTGTAAAGGACTTCCCGAATGTTTCGCCAAAGGAGTTGTCAAGGATACCTCTGAATAGGGAGGTTGAGTTTGGTATTGAACTCCTACCAGGTATTGCTCCCGTGTCTATTTCTCCTTACTGTATGGCACCAAATGAGCTTATGGAACTAAAGGCCCAGATGCAGGAACTTCTCAATTAAGGGTTCATCCGACTGAGTATCCCTTCTGTTTGTCAAGAAAAAGGATAACACGATGAGGATGTGTGTGGATTATTGTCAGCTGAATAAGTTGACGGTAAAGAACAGATATCCGCTTCTGATGATCAACGATATGTTTGATCAATTCCATGGGGCATCTGTATTTTCCAAAATCAATCTTCGTTCTAGATACCATTAGTTCAAGGTAAAAGAGACTCATGTGTATAAGACTGCTTTCAGGACTCGTATGGGCACTACGAGTTCCTAGTCATGCCATTTGGTTTGATGAATGCTCCGTTTGTATTTATGGATCTGATTAACTAGGTATTTCAGCCATATTTGGATTAGTTTGTCTTTGCCTTTATTGACGATATCCTAATTTATTCTAAGACTAAGAGTGAGCACGATCAGCATCTTCATATAGTTCTACAGATACTCTGCGAGAAACAGTTATATGCTAAGTTTAGCAAGTGTGAATTTTGGTTGTAAGAGGTCACTTTGTTGGGTCATGTAGTGTCTGATGAGAGGATCTAAGTTAATACTAAAATGATTGATACTATGATCGAGTAGAAACAATTGAAGAATGTGTTCGAGATCCAGGGTTTCCTTGGGCTGGCGGGCTACTACTAGAGGTTTTTAGAGATGTTCTCACTTATCCCAGCTCCTTTAACTAAGCTGTTGTGTAAAAACACACCATTTGTATGGTCTGATAAGCAGCAAGCGAGCTTTGAAAAGCTCAAGTCAGTTCTGAATCAGGCACCTGTTCTGGTACAACTTGAATCTATTAAAAGATTTTTTATTTACAATAATGCTTAGCATGTCAGTTTAGGTTGCGTTTTGATACAAGATGGTAATGTTGTGGCTTACGTATCTCAACATCTTAAGTCACATGAAGGAAACTATTCCACCTACGACCTTGTGTTGGCTGCAGTTGTCTTCGCTCTAAAAATCTGGAGGCAATATTTGTATGGTGAGAGTTGTATCATATACACTGACCATAAGAGCCTTAAGTATCTGCTAACTTAAAAGGAACTAAACCTTAGGCAACATAGATGGGTTGAGTTGCTTAAAGATTATGACTGTACGATAGAGTGCCATCCCGGTAAGGCCAACCTTCTGGCCAACGTTTGAGTTTATTTGATAGCGGTGATCTCCTAGCCAAGTTGCAAGTTAAACTGATCTGGGTTGATTAGGTTCAAGTTAAACAATTGAGTGATAAGTCTTTGGTTTCTCGTTTTCATCAGGTTGAAGATAGTTAGACTTCTAATTTTGGATTAAACAATGATGGGGTTCTATGTTTCAGGGGTTGGATTTGTGTGCCTAACTATGTTGAGTTGAGTCAATCAACATTGCAGGAAGTGCATAGTAGCCCTTATGCTATGCACCCTGGTGGGAATAAGATGTACAGGGATCTTCAAAGGCTTTATTGGTGGTCCGGGTTGAAATGGGAGGTAACTGCCTTTGTTTCTTATTATCTGACGTGCCAGAAGGTTAAGGCTGAGCACCAACTACCTTCAGGTCTTCTTCAACCAGTTCAGGTTTCCCTTTGAAAGTGGGAGCGTGTGACTATGGATTTTGTTAGTGGGTTGCCTTTGACACCCACTAAGAAGGATTTAGTTCGGGTCATTGTAGATCGATTGACTAAGTCTGATCACTTTCTTCCAGTCAAGACTGATTATTTGCTTTAGATATTCGCTAAGTTGTATGTTTCCAAGATCGTAAGATTGCATAGAGTTCCGGTTTTCATCATTTCTAACAGAGACCCTGGTTTTACTTCTAGATTTTAGAAGAAACTTCACGAGGCCTTGGGCACTTGATTGGATTTCAGTACTGCGTATCACCCTCAGACTGAAAGACAGTCTGAGCGAGTTATTTAGATTTTGGAGGACATGCTATGGAGTTGTGTAATTGACTTCCGGGGTAATTAGGAGGATTATCTACAGCTAGCTCAATTCATGTATAATAACAACTTTCAGTCTAACATTTAGATGGCACCTTATGAGGTTTTGTATGGTTGTAAGTGTCATACCCCTCTGTGTTATTTTGGGTTTTGAGTCACACGGGCATATGCTTAACCATGTGCTCGGCCATATGATAGGCTATGCAATTTTAATAGGGCCACAAGAGAGTGTGCTAGGCTGTGTGGACCACATGACTGGCCATCTAGGTTGTGTTAACCCACATGGTCGTTGTCGCATGTGAAATGATATGCAAATTGTGCAAGTATACATGTTGGATCAGCTATAAAGTGATGAGTGAGTATTGTTCCCACGAGGATTGGATTGAGGAACTAAAGTGGCCAAGTTATTATAATAAAATGCGATTAATGCTATGGCAAAGCTATGGTAAGTATGCAGTGGCAATTAATAGGAATAATGATGTATGCAATATGTAGAACTAATGAAGACTTGGAAATGCAATGGCAATTATGAGAATAACTACGTTAATAATATGCAACGAATAAATAAATACTAAGAATGCTATGGCAAAGCTACTAAGAAAAAGATAAGGGTTATGTTATGTTGAGTGTGAAGGTCGAGATTACTAAGAATCTATTTTTCCTATTAGCAATGCCTCAGCAAAATCATACTTAACCTACTGCTCAGAAGAGTTCTTAAGTGACCTACCTCTTTCAAGAGCAAAAACCTCAAGTTACCTTGCCTGTGTCTATGGGCATTTAATATGGCACCTTGTACTATTACCTCCTGTATGATCACTACTCTAAACATAGAGTTTACTACAAGTATCTATTGAGAACTTGGTCATATCATTCAACCACAGTCCAACTAACCCAACCTTTTCAGAATTTAGATTAAGTTAAGGGTATGCTGCACAATCAATTATGTCTAGGGATTGCTACATACATAGTGAAGAATAAAATAAATTAATGAAACAATATAATAACTCAGATTTATACTGTAGCCATTAAAGACAGTTAAAGTTTCATTACAACTTTTCATCCCCAGGAAGATGTACAATAAGAATGGGTGATTTAGATACTTGAAGATATGTTATGATGTTATATAATCGAGTTTAAGGTAACTGGGAGAAATTTCTACCATTAGTTGATTTTTCCTACAATAACAACTATCAAATTGAGTATTAAAATGACAACCTACAAAGATTTATATGGATACAAATGCAAAATTCCATTGTACTCGTCAGAGTTGAGTGAAAGGAAGCTGGTAGGGACTGCTCTGATATGCGAGATAGAAGAGAATGTCAGAGTTATATGAGATTATTTGAAAGCTGCCAAAGATCATAAAAATTGTATATTGATTCGAGTTTCAGATTAGTGATAAAGTGTTTCTGAAAGTCTTGCCTTGGAGAAAAGTATTATGTTTTAGCAAAAGAGGAAAACTTAGTCAAAGATTTATCGAGCTGTATGAAATCCTCCAAAGAACCAGACCTATAGCGTATCAACTAGTTTTGCCTCCGAAACTTGAAAAGATTCACAATGTTTTTCATGTATCAATGCTACAACGGTATAGATGAGATCCATCTCATGTAATATCTTCGAATGAAATAGAACTCCAACCATATTTATCATATTCAAAGAATCAATAAAATTTTTAGCATGGGAGCTGAAAGAATTGCGAAACAAATGGATATTGTAACACCCCTAACTCGTATCCATTGTCAGACTAGGGTTAAAGGCGTTACTAGAAAATTTGGAAAATTTTACTAATAATTCATAAACTTCATTAAAAAATCGTAGTCATACATCACAATAGTGTCCCTTATATAGGTCATCGAGACCTTAATCTTGCATTAGAAAAGGGGTCGGAACTAAATCAAGCTCATACAAAATTTTTCAAAATTTAAACAATTTTCAAATTTGTGCAGGCCACATACCTGTGTGAACAGGCCTTGTGCCTCACTCGGATTTAGACATGCCTGTGTGTCTAGGCAGTGTCAAAACAGGGCATACATATTGACTTGTCGACAGAGCCATAAGACACGCCCGCATGCCAGGCCGTGTGAAAATTAGGGAGGCTACTGACTTGGGCCACACGGCCAGTCACACGCTCGTGTGTCTAGCATGTGTTCAAAACTGACTTGGCCACACGACCTAGCACGTGCCCATCTGTGCGACCGCATGATCTGCTCAGGCTCATTTTCAATTTGCCCTTGAGCAACACGGCTGAGACACACGCCCATGTCTCTGCCTGTGTGGGAAAAAATAGGCCATTTCGAAATAAGCCTGAGCAGGCCACACGGTCGCACACACGGGCGTGTGCTAGGCCGTGTGGCCAATTCAGTTTCGAGCACGGGCTAGACACACGGGTGTGTGACTAGCCGTGTGACCCAAGTCAGTAGCCTCTTTAGTTTTCACATGGCCTGGCACACGAGCGTGTCATATGGCCGTGTGGACAAGTCAATATGTATGCCCTATTTTGGCATGGCTTAGACACACGGGTGTGTCTAAAGCCATGTAAGGCACACGGCTTGTTCACACAGGCGTGTGGCTTTACAACTTTGAAAAATGTTTAAGTTTTGAAAAATTTTATATGGGCTCGATTTAGTCCAAACCCCTTTTCTAATACACGTGTAAGGTCTCGATGACCTATATAAGGGACACTGTTGTGATGTATGACTACTATTTTTGAATAAAGTTTATGAATTATTCGTAAAATGTTTCGATTTGTCTGGTAACGCCTTTAACCCTAGTTCGACAACGGATACAGGTTAGGGGTGTTACATTTGGTTGGTATCAGAGCTACAGTTTAGTCAATTCTAGGACTAACGTAGCGTATGTGAGTCTAGCTATACATTCCATATTTATGAACTGTGATAATGTGATGAATCCTAACAATGAAAATGTGTTTTATATAGCAAGTGGATCCCGAACGAGCTGAAGCTGACGATGTCGAGAGCAATGCGCCTGCTCCCGTGCTAGGGACAGTTCCATCCGACTCTAGACTAGCTACGAGTAGCCATGATGGAGAGGCTAGACAAGCCTTCTATCAAATGATGAATGATTGGTTCAGTCAGTACATTAGAACTAATCCAACTGTTCAACAACCCCCAACCCCGACTAATCTTCCGCAAGTTCCTGTTATGTCACAAGCTAATCTGAATCAATTGATTAAGCCTCCGGTTGATAAGATAAAAAATATGGAGTTGAAGAATTTCGTGCTACAACAAATGATGCTGCTGAAAGAGCTGAGTTCTGTTTAGAGAATACAGTACGAGTGTTTGAAGAATTGTCTTTGACTCCGGATGAATGCATAAAATATGCCGTTTCACTTTTGAGAGATACGACATATCACTGATGGAAGACTTTGATATCAGTGGTTCTAAGAGAGCGAATCACCTAGGATTTATTTCAAGCTGAATTCTGAAATAAATACATCAGTCAGAGATTTATCGACCAGAAACGTAAAGAGTTTCTTGAGCTTAAACAAGGTCATATGTCTGTTACAGAATACGAGTGAGAATTTGTAAGATTGAGTTAGTATGGTCGAGAATGTGTATCTACTGAGGTAATAATGTGCAAAAGATTTGAAGATGGTCTGAATGAAGATATTCGTTTGTTAGTCGGGATTCTAGAGATAAAAGAGTTTGTAATGCTTGTTGAACGAGCATGTAAAGCTGAAGAGCTCGGGAAAGAGAAAAGAAAAGCTGATTCAAAAGCTAATGAAGTATGAAAGAGATCATCGAGCAAGCCATTTCAATCTGCATCAAAGAACTTTCGAGATGATTATAGCCGTTCAAAGGCTAATGTGGGACATTCGAGTAAAGATCGTACGAGATCGCATTCGAGTTTCAGAGCTCCAGCTACATCTGTTGCCAGTGTTGGAAATGTTTGATCTAATTGCCCTGAATGCAAACACTGTGGTAAAAGACATCCCAGCAATTATAGATTGTATGATCGGGCTTGTTTCAAATGTAGATCATTAGACCATTTCATCTGTGATTGCCTCGAATCTGTCGAGAAAGAAATTGTACAAAACCCGAGACCTAGTAACACTTCAACTCGAGGTAGACCTCCCAAAAATCTGGGAAATGTGAGTTGTAGCCAAAAAGGGACTAAAGACACTACTATTCGATCTGAGGCTAGAGCACCTGCCAGAGCCTACGCCACCCGAGCTCATGTGGAAGCTTCGTCTCCCAATGTTATAATGGGTACATTTACACTTTATGATACTTCTGTGATTGCTTTGATAGATTCTGGATCAACACATTCGTATATATGCATGAATGTAGTATCCAATAAGACTTTGCCTATAGAGTCTACTGAATTCGTGATTAGAGTATCGAACCCCCTAGGTAAAAATGTTTTAGTTGACAAAGTCTGCAAGAATTGTCCGTTAATGTTTCAAGACATTTGTTTTCCGGCTAATCTGATGTTATTACCCTTTGATGAGTTTGATATAATTCTGAGTACGGATTGGTTAACTTTTCATGATGCTGTTGTGAATTGCAAACAGAAAACTATTTATTTGAGATGCAAGAATGATGAAATAGTTTGAATTGAATCCAGTGATTTAAATGGGTTACCGGCTGTGATTTCATCAATCAAAGTTCTGAGTATTGTGAGAAAAGGTTGTGAAGCTTACTTTGCATATGTGATTCATTCAAAAGTGTCAGAAACGAGAGTTGAATCAGAACCTGTTGTCTGTGAATTACCTGATGTGTTTCCTAAAGAACTTCCAGGATTACCTCCGATCTGAGAAGTTGAATTTGGCATTGAGTTAGTATCAGGAACTACTCTAATTTTGATAGCTCCGTATAGAATGGCTCTGACCAAACTGAAAGAATTAAAGTCTCAGTTATAAGAGTTGACCAATAGAGGGTTTGCTAGACTAAGTTTCTCAATTTGGGGTGCTCCTGAATAGTTTGTGAAAAAGAAAGATGTCACGATGAGAATGTGTATTGATTATCTTCATTTGAACAAGGTGACTATCAAGAATAAATACCCTTTGCCTCGAATTGATGATTTGTTTGTTCAGTTGAAAAGAGCTACCATGTTTTCGAAGATAGATTTGAGATCAGACTATTATCAATTGCGAGTAAAAGACTCAGATATTCTGAAAATTACATTCAGAATGAGGTATGGCCTCTATGAATTCAATTCTTAGTTATGCCTTTTGGATTAACAAATGCGCTTGCTATCTTTATGGATTTGATGAATAGAATTTTCAAACCCTATTTAGATCGATTTGTTATCGTATTCATTGATGACATATTGATTTATTCGCGTGATGTATCCGAGCATCCCGAGCATCTGAGAATAGTGCTACAAACTTTGTGTGATAAGCAATTGTATGCGAAGTTTAGAAAATGTGAATCTTGGTTATGAAAAGTCAGTTTTCTGGGCCATATTGTATTAGCATCAGTTATTCGAGTTGATCTGAGCAAAATTTTAGCTATTTTGGATTGGAAGCCTCCGAGGAATGTCTTCGAAGGCTTTTCTATGATTGCAAATTCGTTAACGAAACTGCTTTAGAAAGATGTGAAGTTTGAATGGTCTGAAAAGTGGAAGAAAAGCTTTGATCAATTGAAAGCCCTATTGACTGAAGCTCTAGTGTCAGTACAACTCGAATCGGGTAAAGAATTTGTGATCTATAGTGATGCTTTGTTGAACGGTCTGGGATGTGTTTTGATACAGGAAGGCAAATCATTGCTTTTGCTTCGAGACAGTTAAAGCTACACGAAAAGAACTATCCGACGTACGACCTTGAGTTAGCTACGATTGTGTTTGCTTTGAAGATTTGGCGCCACTATCTATTCGGTAAGAAATGTCACATTTATTCTGATCATAAGAGTTTGAAATATCTGATGACTCAGAAAGATTTGAGTCTGCGACAGAGAAGATGGTTAGAACTGTTAAAATACTATGAGCTTGTTATTGATTATCATTCGGGAAAAGCAAATGTTGTTGTTGATGCTTTGATTCGAAAAATCACTATTTGCTCTACGTGTGATGAATGCTCATTTGGTTGTGTCCAATGATGGTTTGATTTTAGCTGAGTTGAAAGTGAGACGTTATTCATTCAACGAATTATCGAAGCATAGAAGGTTGATAAGGAGATTTTAGCAAAACGAGCTTAGTCTGATTTAGATTCTGATTCAGAATTTAGATTTGATAAAGATAATTGTATCAGTTTCCGAGATCGAATTTGTGTTCTAAGAAATCTAAAATTGATTCAGATGATTTTGAATGAAGCTTATAATAGTTGTTTTTTTGTTCATCCGAGTAGTACGAAAATGTATAATGATCTGAAACAGCTTTATTGGTGGCCTGGTATAAAGCATGATATCTCTGAATTTGTTGCGAAATGCTTAATTTGTCAGCAAGTTAAAGCTAAACATCAAGTGCCATCTGGTTTTTTACAACTGATTATGATTCCAGAGTGGAAATGGGATAGAGTGACGATGGATTTTGTTTCAGGTTTGCTCCTATCTCCGAGAAAGAAAGATGCTATCTGGGTTGTGGTTGATAGATTAATGAAATTATCCCATTTTATTCCGGTACGATTAAATTACTCACTTGATAAGTTAGTTGAGTTATACATTTTTTATATTGTGAGGTTGCATGGTGTGCCATTATCTATTGTGTCAGATAGAGATCTGAGATTCACATCGGGATTTTGGAAGAAATTTCAAGATGCTCTGGGTACGAAATTGCACTTCAGTACTGCTTTTCACCCGTAGACGGATGGTCAATCCAAAGCAGATTATTCAGATACTCAAGGATATGTTGAGATGTTGCATTCTTGAGTTTGAAGGTAGTTGGGAATGGTATTTACCTTTGATTGAATTCGCTTATAATAATAGTTTTCAATCGAGCATCAAAATGGCACCGTATGAAGCCTTATGTGGTTGCAAATGCCATACACCTTTATATTGGACTGAGCGCAGTGAGAATAAGATACATGGGGTCAATTTGATAAAAGAGACTGAATAGAAAGTAAAAGTGATTCGAAATAGTTTGAAAGTAGCTTCTGATCGTCAGAAATCATATGCAGATTTGAAACGAAAAGATATTGAATTTGAGATCGGTGAAAAAGTGTTTTGAAAATCTCACCGTGGAGGAAAATACCCCAATTTGGCAAAAAAGGAAATTGTGTTTGAGGTTCATTGGGCCGTATGAGATTATCGAAAGTATCGAACCAGTTGCTTATAGATTGTTGTTGCCACCAAAGCTGAAAAAGATTCATAATCTATTTTACGTATCGATGCTTCGACGATATAGATCTGATCCATCACATGTGATTTCTTCGTCTGAGATTGAGATACAGTCTGATATGACCTACGAAGAAGATCCGATTCGTATTTTAGCTTGTGAGATTAAAGAATTAAGAAATAAGAAAATTACGTTAGTAAAAGTAATGTTGTAACGCCCCAAATTTGGGCCTAGAAAGAATGGGCCTTGAGTGTGGGAACGTATAAAAGTTTAGGTGTGCGAGAAATATCACAAATTATGTGTAGCTTAGTGGCTAAGTATTTGGGCATACTTGGGAGTGCTTGAGAAGCCTAGGTTCAAGTCTGGGTGTTTGCAAAATTTTAATTTTTGGGCTCTTAAGTGAAACTAGATGTTAGCTTGTAGGACTTATAATAATTAGTGTTTGTTTTATTATAGAAGTGCTTATGGGCCGGGTCAGATTGGGTTTTGGTCGGGCTCAACTAAAA
Organism: Gossypium hirsutum; assembly: GCF_007990345.1. Classification (NCBI taxonomy): domain Eukaryota; kingdom Viridiplantae; phylum Streptophyta; class Magnoliopsida; order Malvales; family Malvaceae; genus Gossypium; species Gossypium hirsutum. The sequence continues at coordinate 27,915,736 of NC_053434.1, forward strand.
ATTTAAGCCTATTCATTGGGTTCGGGCTGGACCGGGCCCAAAAAAGGGCCTAAAATTTTTCCCAAGTCTGACTCAAATAAAAATTCTAAAACCCGGGCCCAGCCCGGCCCGCTCGTATTAATTTTTTATATTATTTTATATAATTGTTAAATATATATAATACATCAAAAATACTAAAAAAATCAAAATAAATATTTCCCAAAAAATTGAAAATAAAATTTAAAAAATATGTAAACTTAAATAGCACTAAGATAGATGCAACTTAACAAGCAAATACCTCTAAAATAATAACAAAATTAACAAATGCCTTTAAAATAATAACAAAATTAATAATAAAATAAGTTTCATACAATATCCAAACAATAACAACAAAATTGTAGCAACATAATAGTAATATGGTAGCAAAATATGGAGAAAACAACAAGAAAATAACATTAAAAAAAGTAGATTTTTTTGTCATTTAATGAATTCGGGTCGGGCCGGGCCAGGCTCGGGCCAAAAATACCTTACCCGAGGCCCAACCCGTTTTTTAAACGGGCCTTATTTTTTTGTCCAAGCCCATTTTTTGGGCCTATATTTTAGCCCAAATCCTCCCACATTTTGGGCTGGCTTTCGGGCCAGGCCGGGTAACCCGACCCATGAGCAGGTCTATTTTATTACACAAAGAGAGAAGGGATCTAGTGGCAAGGTGGTGCTACATGTATGGCAAGGAGTTTGAGGTTCGAGGCATGGCATGCACAATTGTATGTTTATTTTGCTGCTTGAGCTGGGGAGGTGTTGGAACTGGACTGGAACTCTGTGGTTGAATTGGTCATAAGAATCTGAATTGAATTTGAATGGGGAGTTGGAGTAAATCAAGGAGAAAATTTGGTGGAGAGATTGGTGGAGTTTTTGAAGGATTTTGAAATAGGAGAAGTTGGAGCCGATTGGGGGAGTTTTGTAACGCCCCCTTACCCGAGACCGTCACCGGAGTCGAGCATAACGCATTACTAAACTTATTTTAGCATTTAAACAAGTTCAAACAATTCTCGTAGTAAACTGTCCATCTGCATCACAGTCGCTAAAAAATCATATCTTGAGTTACGAAACTCGAAATCAAATTCCATAAATTTTTCCTGAAACTAGACTCATATATCTACTTACTAATTTTTTTCTAGAATTTTTGGTAGGGCCAATTAGTACAGTTTATTAGTTAAAGTCTCCCATGTTTCAGGGTTTGGCTACTCTGACCCCTGTGCACTACGAATCAAATTTCTTCCTGTACAAGATCCAATGAACATGTTGTTTGTTTCTCTTAAAAATAGACTCAATAAAGAATCCATACATATAAAGTGTGAGTTCTATTTATTTTTACACAATTTATGATGAATTTCTAAAGTCAGAACAGGGAATCCAGAAATTGGTCTGACCTTATTTCACCAAAACATAAATATCTAATAAAATACAACTCTTTTACCTATTTTGTTTCTTCCACATGAAAATAAATTCATTAAGCTTCAATTCCATATTTTATTCATCATCTAATTATATCTCTACTATTTTTAGTGATTTTTCAAACTCACGTCACTGCTGCTGTGTGATTCTATTTTATAGCCAATTTCACCATTTTATGGATTTCCATAGATTAGTTAGCACATAAAGCATACGTGTTATCAAATATAATCTTGAGTAGCCACTCCAATAGCTAATCATTCTCAAACATTTCCATGCCATCCATGAGCCATATCATAAGATTGTATACATAAAATGATTATAATGATATACATGCCATATTCCCAAAATATACAAGTAATTATACCGAAATAGTTTGTTGATAGTGTGAGCGTGCCTCCGACCGTTCCTGATCTCCTAGTCGGCTTGACAAAACTACAAAGAATAGAGAGGGGGGAGTAAACATAATTGCTTAGTAATTCACAAGTAAATAGCACGTAACATAACGATGTAATAATACGAAATCCACATTTGCATAATATCACCAAAGCATTCATATCATATTTCTCATTCATGATCCTACCATATTATTGTTATATTGAAGTCTCAACCCGAGGGTTAAGTACATACCTGTACAAATTTTCTCATTCACCACACATACCAACATGTCACCTTCGTTTTAGGTACTCACCTTATCCACTTAAGATTTACCCGTTGAACATATCAGAATATAATTCGAATACACGGATTTCATGCACATAAGTGCCATACCCGCAGCTAGACAAACTCAATAGCCTGCAGAAATTATGCAGCCAAGCTACCATGTAACCCGCCCATAAGTGAACTCGGACTCAACTCAACGAGCTTGGGCGTTCGCATCCATAATTGAACTCGGACTCAACTCAACGAGTTCGGAACTCAAATATCTTAGTGACATGTCACTTGTATTCTGATCTATTCCCAAGGTTCAAATGGGCTTTTTCCTCGATCACACATCTTTGCCGTCTTCCACAGAATATCGAAACCGATACTTGGTAGCAATTCATATATATTAAGTAGCTCACATAATTTGCATATTACTAAATAATAATCCACAAAGCATAATTTTTCATGATAATAATCATCATATCATATAAATAACATTAAATTACTTAAAATGAAAATTATGTTACTACATTTACACCTGAACTTACCTCGGTACAAAAAAAAGAAATTTTGCAATTTAGTCCACAATCTTTTCCTTTCCCCGATCAAGGTTGATTCCACGTCTTTCTTGGTCTAAAATAACAGATTTAGCTGATTTAATACCACATTTATCAAAATAGTCCTTAACTCTAACTTTGGTAAAATTACAATTTTATCCTTAAACTTTTGCATATTTACACTTTTGCCCCAAAGCTCAAAAATTAAATTTTTTTCCAAAATTATTTTGTTTTATTACATGCTGATCATTTTTCCCTTTTATGGAAACATCAAATTCTCACTCTAACATATAGTTATAAACATTAGGTATTTTTACCGATTATGTCATTTTACTCGTTTTCACGTAAAATCGTTTAGCAAAATTTGTTTAACACAATTTAAAGCTTCATATTCTACCATAAAACATCAAAATAAACACATTTCACCTATGGGTATTTTTCCAAATATAAACCCTAGGTTAAATTATTGCTAGAATAAGCTAAATCAAGTTACCGGGACTCCAAAAACGTAAAGAACATTAAAAACGGGGCTTGGAATCACTTACTATGGAGCTTGGAAGCTTGAAACAAACCCTAGCTATGGAGAACCCTTAAAATTTCGTCCTAATGAAGAAGATGAACATATTTTGCCATCTTTTTCCTTTTTTTAATCTTTTAATTACCAAATGACTAAAATACCCTTCATTAAAAACTTTGTTTATTCCTACCTATGTATGTCCACTTTTGTCCATGAAAACCTAATGGTATAATTAACATTTAAGGACTTCTACTTCAATTATGCTCTTCAATTAAATCCTTTAACATCTAAATATCATATTTATCAACTTTTGCAATTAAGTCCTAATAGGCAAATTAGACGTGCAATTCATGAAATTTTCTATGGATATTCTAACACATGCATCTAATCACTCAATAAATTATAAAAATTAATCGGAATAAATTTTTTACTTTAGAATTATGGTTTCGAAACCACTATTCCGTTTAGACCCTAATTCAGGATATCACAACTCTCCCCCCTTTAGGGATTTTTGTCCCCGAAAATCTTACCAGTAAACAGGTGTGGGTATTGATTTCTCATAGTTTCCTCGGGCTCCCATGTAGCCTCTTCTACTCCATGCTTTTTCCATAATACTTTCACGAGAGTGATACTTTTATTTCTTAGTTGCTTGACTTTCTCAGCTAAAATATTAATCGGTTCTTCATTGTAAGTCACATTCGGATGTAGTTCAATTTCCGTCAGTAAAATTACACGTGAAGGATCCAAATGATACCAACGTAACATAGATACCTGGAACACATCATGAATCTTTTCTAATTCAAGTGGTAATGCTAACCGATATGCTACTGGTCCAACTCTTTCAATTATCTCATACGGTCTAATAAAATGCGGACTCAATTTGCCTTTCCGACCAAATCTAAGAACTTTCTTCCATGGAGACACTTTTAAAAATACCTTATCACTGACTTGAAACTCGATTTCTTTTCTTTTCAAATCCGCATAGGATTTCTGTCTATCTGAAGCAGCTTTCAAACAATCTCGAATCACTTTCACTTTTTCTTCGGTTTTTTTAATTAGATCAACTCCGTAAATCTGATTTTCTTTGAGTTCAGTCCAACACAATGGCGTCCGACACTTACGACCGTACAATGCTTCATAAGGTGTCATCTTCAACCTCGTCTGATAACTATTATTGTAGGCAAATTCTACCAACGCTAAGTATCTTTCCCAACTACCTTGGAATTCCAATACACAACATCTGAGCATGTCTTCAAGAATCTGAATTACTCTTTCTGATTGTCCATCAGTCTACGGATGGAAGGCAGTGCTGAAATTTAACTTTGTACCTAATGCCTCTTGCAACTTTTGCCAAAACCGTAAGGTAAACCTTGGATCTCTATCTGAAATGATCGACAAAGGTACTCCGTGAAGTCTAACAATCTCACTGATATATAATTCAGCCAACTTATCAAGAGAATAATCAGTACGTACCGGAATAAAATGAGCTGATTTAGTCAATCTATCAACTATTACTCAGATGGCATCTTTCTTCTTTGGAGTTAACGACAACCCAGACACAAAGTCCATAGTAACTTGATCCCACTTCCACTCGGGAATCATGATAGGCTGAAGTAGACCCGAAGGCACCTGGTGTTCAGCTTTTACTTGCTAACAAATCAAGCATCGCGATACAAACTCGGAAATATCTCTTTTCATTCCGTTCCACCAATACATTTTTTTCAAATCATTATACATTTTTGTACTGCCCGGATGCATTGACAAACAACCACTGTGTGCTTCATGCAAGATCTTCTGAATCAACTTATCATTCTTCGGTACACAAATCCGATCTTTAAACATCAAGCAACCATCAGAACTGATTTTGAAATCTGATCCCGTATCAGCCTCACATTGCTTTCTCTTGGCTTACAAATCTTGGTCATTTTTCTGAGCTTCACAAATCTCTTGTAAAAACATCGGTCTTGCTCTCAACTCTGTTAAAATCTAACCATCATCAGACACCATCAATTGAGTATTCATAGCTCTCAAAGCAAACAATGACTTTCTACTTAAAGTATCGACAACCACATTCGCTTTCCCCGGATGGTAGTCAATCACAAGCTCATAATCTTTCAATAAATCTAACCATCTCCGCTGTCTCAAATTCAAGTCTTTTTGTGACATCAAGTACTTGAGACTTTTGTGGTCGGTATATACTCGGCACTTTTCACCATACAGATAATGTCGCCAAACCTTCAAAGCAAACACTATAGTAGCTAGTTCCAACTCATGAGTCGAATAATTCCTTTCGTGAGGTTTCAACTGCCTCGAAGCATGAGCCACAACTTTTTCTTCATGCATAAGTACACATCCCAAGCCATTTAGAGAAGCATCACTATACACCACAAATTTTTTACCTGACTCGGTTTATACCAACACTGGTGCCTCAGTCAGTAACTTTTTCAATTTCTCAAGGCTCTGTTGACATTCTTCTGTCCACTCAAATTTAACATCCTTATGGAGTAGTCTGGTCATAGGAGTAGCAATTATAAAAAATCCGTTTACAGACCGTCGATAATAACCAGCTAGACCCAAGAAACTTCTAACCTCAGTTACATTCTTCTGTGGTTTCCAATCAACAATAGCTGAAATTTTACTGGGATCAACCCGTATACCATCACCTGAAACTATATGACCCAAGAATCCGACTTCTCGAAGCCAAAACTCACTTTTATTGAACTTAGCATACAACTACTTATCTCTCAAAGTTTGCAAAACTATTCTCAAGTGCTCAACATGCTCTATCTCATCTTTTGAATAAATTAATATATCATCAATAAATACCACAAAAAACTTGTCCAAGTATGGTTGAAATATACGATTCATTAAATCCATAAACAAGGCAGGAGCATTTGTCAAACCGAATGGCATAACTAAAAATTCATAATGGCCGTACCTTGTTCTAAAAGCAGTTTTAGGCACATATGACTCTTTTACTTGCAACTGGTAGTACCCAGAGCTCAAGTCAATCTTTGAGAACCATGTCGCTCCTTTCAACTGATCGAATAAATCATCAATTCTCGGTAACGGATACTTATTCTTGACTGCCACCTTATTTAACCACTAATAGTCTACACACAATCTAATTGAACCATCCTTCTTTTTCACAAATAAAACGGGAGCACCCCAAGGCAAAAAACTCGGTCTCACAAAACCTTTGTCAGTCAACTCTTGCAACTGCGGCTTTAATTCTTTCAGCTCTGTTGGTGTCATTCTATATGGAGCAATCGAGATCGGAGTTGTTCCTGGTATCAACTCAATACGAAATTCTACTTCTCTGATAGGAGGCAAACCCGACAACTCTTCTGGAAATACATCGGTAAATTCACATACAATCGGCACTGATTCAATTTTCTTATCAAATTCCTTTGTGTTCAACACATACGCCAAATAAGCTTCATAACCCTTTCTCAAATATCTCTGAGCCGACATCGAAGAAATCATACTAGGCAATGCCTCTGATTCGTCTGATTCGACCCGTATAAATTTACCATTTTCACATTTTAATTCAATAACCTTTTGTTTACAATTTACTATAGCATCATGCCATGTCAACCAATCCATACCTAAAATAACATCAAATTCGTCAAACGGCAACAACATCAAGTTGGCCAGAAAATAATGATCTCTAATCATCAAAGGACATTTCTTGCATACTTTATCAACTATAACACATTTTCCTAACGAGTTTGACACTTTAATCATAAATTCCCTAAACTCAACAGGTATACTCATAATAGACACCAATTTCATGCACACATATGAATGAGTAAAACTGGGGTCAATCAAAGCAATAACATTAACATCATAAAGAGAGAAAATACCAGTGATCACATCGGGAGATGAAGCATCTTCACGCGCCCTTATGGCATAAGTTCTAGCCAGAGCTCTAGCTTCAATTTTAAACGCTGAATCTCTGACTACATTCTTGTTGCTTGCCTCATTCCCAGCATTTCTCGAAGATCTTCCTCTCGAAACTGCACCACTAGGCTTTGCATTCTGAAATTTTTCTTTCTCAATTCTCTCAGAACAGTCTCTAATAAAATGATCTGGAGAACCACATTGATAAAATTCATTAGTTCTACATGGACCAAGGTGACTTCTACCATATCATTGGCACTCGGAGTCTAACAAATCTCGAATTTCCCACACTAGCCACAAAAGTAGTCTGGGATTTAAAACCCACATTTTGCTTCTTACGATTCCCATACGAATGTCTGATCGAAACATGAGAACGAGAATACGTATCTCTGGAATTTCTAGATTGCGGTGGAAATGCACTGCTCATCGGTATTTTCTTCAAATTTCTAGTCTCAGCCTCAGCCTTTCTCTTTTCTTTAATTAGTTCTTCAGCCTTGCAAGCCCGATCAACAAGTATTACGAACTATTTCAACTCAAGAATTCCCACAAGTACTTTAATGTCTTCATTGAGTCCATCTTCAAATCGTTTGTACATTTTAGGCTCTGAAGGAATATATTCTCTAGCATACTTACTCAATCGAACGAACTCCCTTTCATACTCAGTAACTGTCATGTTGCCTTGTTTCAACTCGAGAAACTCTTTACGCTTCTGATCAACAAATCTTTCACTGATGTATTTCTTCTGAAATTCTTCTTGAAAGAACTCCCAAGTCACTTTCTCTTTCGGTACCACTGAAATCAACGTCTTCCACCAATAATAGGCTAAATCTCTCAACAAGGATATAGCACATTTCAAGCATTCTTCAGGTGTACAAGACAATTCATCAAATACCTGAATAGAATTCTCAAGCCAAAATTCTGCTTTCTTGGCATCATCATCAACATTTGCCCTGAATTCTTCAACCTCTTGCTTGCGAATTCTATCAACTGGGGTTCTATGAAATTTCATCAGATCCATACCTTGAGGAATCGGGGGAGGTGGGGGAGATTGTTGAGCATTCGGGTTCGTACGAACGAACTCGGTGTACCATACATTCATCATCTGGAGAAAGGCTTCCCGATCCCTTTCTCCTCCTCATTGACCAACAGTAGGAGGTCGACTTTTAGTCGGCACTGCCCCTTCAGCAAGAGCTGGCGCATTGCTCTCTACATCATCAGCCACAGCTGGATCGGGATCCATTTACTATAAAAAAAATCATTTTAAAAGTTAGGAGTTGTCACACTATCACAATATATATATGGTATGTATAGCCAAACCCGTACATACGCCACAGTAGTCCGAGAATTGACTAAACTGTAGCTCTGATACCATTAAATGTAATTCCCCCTTACCCGAGACCGTCGCAGGAGTCGAGCATGAGACATTACTAAACTTATTTTAGCATTTAAAATAAGTTCAAACAATTCTCGTAGTAAACTGTCTATCTGCATCACAGTCACTAAAAAAATCATATCTCAAGTTACGAAACTCAAAATCAAATTCTGTAAATTTTTCCTGAAACTAAACTCATATATCTACTCAGTAATGTTTTTCTAGAATTTTTGGTAGGCCAATTAGTATAGTTTATTAGTTAAAGTCTCCCCTGTTTCAGGGTTCGGCTACTCTGACCACTGTGCACTACAAATCAAATTTCTTCCTATAAAAGATCCAATGAAACATGTCATTTGTTTCTCTTACTAATAGACTCAATAAGAAATCCATACATATAAAGTTTGAGTCCTAATTATTTTTACACAATTTATGATGAATTTCTAAAGTCAGAACAGGGAATCCAGAAATTGCTCTGACCCTATTTCACCAAAACGTAAATATATAATAAAATACAACTCTTTTACCTATTTTGTTTCTTCCAAATGAAAATATATTCATTAAGATTCGATTCCATATTTTATTCATCATATAATTCTATCTCTACTATTTTTAGTGATTTTTCAAACTTACGTCACTGCTGCTGTGTGATTCTGTTTTATAGCCAATTTCACCATTTTATGGATTTCCATAGATTAGTTAGCACATAAAGCATACGTGTTATCAAATATAATCTTGATTAGCCACTCCAATAGCTAATCATTCTCAAACATTTCCATGCCATCCATGTGCCATATCATAAGATTATATACACAAAATGATTATAATGCTATACATGTCATATTCCCAAAATATACAAGTCATTATACCGAAATAGTTTGTTGATAGTGTGAGTGCGCCTCTGACCGTTCCTGATCTCCTAGACGGCTTGACAAAACTACAAAGAATAGAGAGGAGGGAGTAAGCATAATTGCTTAGTAAGTTCACATGTAAATAGCAAGTAACATAACCATGCAATAATACGAAATCCACATTTGCATAATATCACCAAAGCATTCATATCATATTTCTCATTCATGATCCTACCATATTATTGTTATATTGAAGTCTCAACCCGAGGGCTAAGTAAATACCTATACAAATTTTCTCATTCACCACACTTACCAACATGTCACCTTCGTTTTATGTACTCACCCTTATCCACTTAAGATTTACCCGTTGAACACATTGGAATATGATTCGAATACACGAATTTCATGCACATAAGTGTCATACCCGCAGCTAGACAAACTCAATAGCTTGCAGAAATTATGTAGCCAAGCTACCATGTAACCCGCCCATAAGTGAACTCGGACTCAACTCAACAAGCTAGGGCGTTCGCATCCATAAGTGGACTCGGACTCAACTCAACGAGTTCGGATGCCTAGTTACATCTCACGAACTCGGACTCAACTCAACGAGCTCAGAACTCAAATATCTTAGTGACATGTCACTTATATTCTGATCTATTCCCAAGGTTCAAATGGGCTTTTTCCTCGATCACACATCTTTTCCGTCTTCCACGGAATATCGAAACCGATACTTGGTAGCATTTCATATTTATTAAGTAGCTCACATAATTTGCATATTACTAAATAATAATCCACAAAGCATAATATTTCATGATAATAATCATCATATCATATAAATAACATTAAATTACTTAAAATGACAATTATGTTACTACATTTACACCTGAACTTACCTCGGTACAAAATAAAGAAATTTTGCAATTTAGTCCATAATCTTTTCCTTTCCCCGATCAAGGTCGATTCCACGTCTTTCTTAGTCTAAAATAACACATTTAGCTGATTTAATACTCACATTTATCAAAATATTCCTTAACTCTAACTTTATAAAAATTACAATTTTGCCCCTAAACTTTTGCTTATTTACACTTTTGCCCCAAAGCTCAAAAATTATTTTTTTTCCAAAATTATTATGTTTTATGGCATGCTGATCATTTTTCCCTTCTATGGCAACATCAAATTCTCACTCTAACATGTAGTTATAAACATTAGGTATTTTTACCGGTTATGTCATTTTACTCGTTTTCACGTAAAATCGTTGTGCAAAAGTTGTTTAACACAATTTAAAGCTTCATATTCTACCATTAAAAATAAAAATAAACACATTTTATCTATGGGTATTTTTTCAAATATAAACCCTAGGTTAAATTATTGCTAGAATAAGCTAAATCAAGTTACCGGGACTCCAAAAAACATAAAGAACATTAAAAACGGGGCTTGGAATCACTTACTATGGAGCTTGGAAGCTTGAAACAAACCCTAGCTATGGAGAACCCTTGAAATTTCGTCCTAATGAAGAAGATGGACATATTTTGCCATCTTTTCCCTTTTTTTTAATCTTTTAATTACCAAATGACTAAAATACCCTTCATTAAAAACTTTGGTTATTTCTACCTATGTATGTCCACTTTTGTCCATGAAAACCTAATGGTATAATTATCATTTAAGGACCTCTACTTCAATTATGTTTTTCAATTAAATCCTTTAACATCTAAAACTCATATTTATCAACTTTTGCAATTAAGTCCTAATAGGCAAATTAGACATGCAATTCATGAAATTTTCTATCGATATTCTAACACATGCATCTAATCACTCAATAAATTATATAAATTAATCGGGATAAATTTTTCTACTTTAGAATTGTGGTTTCAAAACCCTATTCTGTTTAGGCCCTAATTCGGGATATCATAAGTTTGTTTAGGCAAATTCGGCTAAGGGTCCATTATGGTGCATTTTTCAGCAATTTGGGGGTGTTGGGGTATCGAATTAGTATAGGTCATTAAGTAGTTTTCCATTTTGTTTCGGGAGCATTTTCTTTTGGAGTTTTGTCATTCTAGTTATTGATTGTTTTGCGTTTTGACCATTCGGGTCTTTCTCCTTCTCTGGTTAGTAATCTTCAAATTTCTATTGGTCACTTTGCCAAAACCCAAGTCATAAGGTGCCAAATTCCTTTCCTCCTTGTTCTCAATATTGCTTCTCTCATTACTTTATTCTTATCTAGTCGAATTGTCTTTCTTTTCGTGCACTTATTCTTCTTTTCTTCCTTTACCTAAACTTATTTCTTCCCATTGGTTTTATTTATTCTCTTTTCCCTGTTTTCTAATCTTCTTAATGTAAGCCGAATTCAACCTCTCTTTCTCTACCTTCATTCTTTTTTTTCCCTTTTCTATCGATCAAACATTTCGACCTACAAGCGTTTTGATGAATCGGTATTACTGAAGAGTGAAGGGTACAGAACGTTCTCGAAGCATCAAAACCCGGTCTTCCAATATTGGGTTAAAGTAATCTCGGTACCTTGTTTGTTTGGGTATAGGCCGATTACTCTTAGTTCTTTAAGTATTATCTTTATGGGTTTTAGGCTATTTCTTAGCGGGTTCTATCTATTAATCTCTTATGTGTGCAGTTAAGTGTTAGAGTACGTGCGATCGGCTTTAACCAATCTAGGTGTAGTTAGCCACACTCCTTCCGGTTAAGGCTTTAGGTGTGAGCAGTTCCCTCGGCTTCACGAAGAGGTGTGTAACCGTATGCCTTGTTTTGATAATCGACTGAAAAAGCCAAAAATGTGTGCGTTGTTTACTCTGTTATGACTGTAGATCGGCAAAATGCCGAAACACTGAAAATATGGCGTATGGTGCCACATAAGTGTGCAATCACGCGTGTGGTGAACCGAGCTCACGGAATGTGGGCATATGACCAGAAAGGCCACCATAAGCGAATTCGGGGGCTTAGGCTGTAGTGGACCACTTAGGCCATGAAATGGGTCGAATAGGCCCAATGGGCTTGTGGGCCCATTTTTGTCAAATCAGCTACTAGGTGGAAAATGGTTGGGCTTGTCATGTCGCGTACATGGCATAGGCCGTTCTGGGCCACGTTGCGTTGGACTGGGCCGTGTGGGCCCAATGGGCTTGTGAACCCATACGGATAAAATGTATGTTATGTGGTAAGTTTTGGATTGGGCTACGTCATTTGTACAGCTGTGAATAGTTCTGGGTTAAATGGGCCGTATGAGCCCAATAGGCTTGTGGGCCTAAATGGGTAAATTTCACTGTTAAGCGGGAAGTAGATAGACTTGTCATGTCGCGCACATGACTTAGGTTATTTTGGGCCTTGATGTGCCAAAATAGGCCGTGAGGGCCCAATGGGCTCGTGGGCCCACACGGATAAAATCTGCGATAAGTGACTATTAATGAATCGGGCTATGGTGTACACATAGTCGTATCTAAATTTGGGCTAAATGGGTCACAGGAGTGTGTGGGCCCACTTGGGTCGAGTAATGGGCCTTAGGCCCACTTGCACCGTATCTGTTTAGGTTGCTTAGGTCACTCGGGGTGATAATGGACCCTTGGTTGGTCGTTAAGACCTCTACTTTGTAAAATTACTAAAATACCCCAGGTTGTAAAACTGCTGAAATACCCCTAATTTGTGAAATTACTGAAATACCCTTGACTTGTAAAGTTATTGAAATACCCCTGATTTATAAAATTACTAAAATACCCCTGTGTAGTAGGATTACCGAAATACGCCTATAGGGTAGGATTACCGAAATACCCTTGTAGGGTAAAATACCGTTTGCCCTAAAGAGTAAAATGATTATTTTTCCCTTGTAGGTAAATGACTGATTTGACTGTGAATGTCTGACTGCATTTTAATTGACTTGACTGTAGTTATATGACTGATATACTTTTAATATATGTTTAAATGACTATTACTGAGTATGGCCATTCTGCATGCACGTATGATGATTGAGCATGATATACATGACATATTGCATGGGGTTGGGACATTGATATGGAGGAAATTCTGTTCTGATAGGGTCGCACGGGTCACACGAGACGACTGTAGACCCAGTATTGATCTGTTAAGGTAGCACGAGTCACACAAGACGACTGTGGACCGACGGACGGCTTAAAGTCACGTAATCTGATTATGGCTCTGTGCCAACCTAAAAATGGCTCTATTCCATCTTGACTATGGCTTTGCGCCAAACGTATTTACCCGTGGCTATGTGCCTAACATACTTATTGATGACTCTGTGTCGATCATATTTACCCAAGGCTGTGTGCCGATTATATTACCATTGCTGATGGCTATGTGCCAAACATAATATAGTTACCTATGGCTTTGTGCCAATTATAATACCGCTACTAAAGGCTTAGAGCCGCATATATACTAGCAACTTTACTGCGATTTCAGTTAGTGATGCATCCAATGCTAACATTGGTGTACTGGTTGGGTGGGTCAATTTTATCCCCACGTAAGTGTAGGGTTGGTTCGGATGGTGTGTTGGCTGGATCGGGGTGGGATGCATCCTCACACTGTTGCATATCTGTTTATGAGCTCTATCACTGTATTGGGCTTAGGCCCACTTGTTCTATTATTGGTTTGGGCTAGGCCCAATTGATTCTATTATGGGCTGTGACCCAAATGATATTTTAGTGGGTTTCAGACCACGTATGCTCTAAACAGGACTGTACTGTTACTGTTAAAAGTGCTTTGGCCCAAACTGTTCCGGTTTCTGTTTCTGTATACTGATTGCTACTCTAGTAAGGGGATTACACATTGAGTTTTCATAAAACTCACCCCATTTATTAACTGTGCAGGTAATCCCTAGAATTAGGAGGATCGGCGCTGCGAGGGACTCGAAGATGGCAACACGTCTGCCTATAGACTTTATTTATGTTTTAGATTTCATTTCGGGTTTTCAAATTTTGCAATAAGACCTCTTAAAGTTTCTGGATTTTAACTTTGGGTTTTAATTACTTCGATTTATAACTTTTTTTAAACAACACTACTTTTCCGCAACATTCTCGGAATGGTTTTGCAACTTTGTTTTTAACATCACATTTTAGTAAATTAGTTACTTTTAAAATTAGCTTCTGCAACTTAAAAGAAATTTTGGGAATAGAATTAATAACTTTTCAATGTACCACTTTATAAAATAAACTAACGTATCTGGGATTTTACTCAAGTTTTCAAATAAGAAAGATTTTCAATAAAAACATGGTTTTTGAAAAACACTTCAATGTGACATGTCAGATTCGGGCCTAACTTCTAGGCTGGGTTTAGGGTGATACAATTGTGGCATCAACACAGAGTTGAAGAGGCTATGTGGGAGCCTGAAGATGTTATAAGACGACATTATCCAAATTTGTTCAATGGTAAGATTTTCGGGGATGAAAATCCCTAAGGGGGGATAATTGTAACAGTCCGGTTTAGACCTTAGTTGGGATAGTGGTTTTGGGACCACAAATCTGAGTCAAAAAAATATTTTAATATTATTTTCTATGTTTGTGATATGTGAATTAGAATGTGTAAAAGTTTCATATGAAAATTTAATCGTATGTGTGTTTAATTTGATAAAAGGACTAAATAGCGTTAAATGCAAAAGTTGGCTGTTGTTTGTTAAAGTGCTTAATTGATTTGGCTTATTAATTGTGAGGTCCTTATGTTGATATTTAACCATTTTATAGGTTGATGGACATTTATTTCCATGGTTTATATGTTATAAGTTAATGATTTAGTAAGGTTAATATGGTAAATGATATATTAATAAGAATTAAATAAAACAAAGTATGAAATTACGCCATAAACATCCTATATTGCCGACAATCAAAGGAAAAAGAAAAGATAAAAGTTTGCTAGGGTTTGGCTTGATTAAGGTATGTGTTTTGTTTGGTTTTTGATAATTTCTTCGTTTTTATGATTGTTTCTTAGTATACTATCAAGCCCATGTCCTAATTTTTGATTTTTTTGATGATTTTGAGTTATTCCATTGATGAAACTATGAGCTTTATGAAGTTTGATGATAGTAAATTAAAGATATGTGTTAGATTACTAAGTTTTGTCTTTGAATTTTTGATGAATTTGAGTAATTTGGGCTAAATTATGAAATTTGTAAATTGAGGGACTAAAATGCAAAATAAATGAAACATGTGGAGTTGGATGAGTGCTATGATTATTTGGCTAAGCATAAGTATATGCAAATTTTTTGTATTTTTTGATTTTTGTGATTAGGGACTAAATTGTCAAAACATGAAAATATGAGGGCTATTTTGTAAAATACCCTAAATGTGTGTTTGTGGATTGATATGAATGATTTTTTGAATAAAAAGGTTAAATTTCAATTTATATAGATCAAGAACTAAAGAAAACAGAATTAGCTTCGGGAAAGTCGAAAGTCGTTGAGTAGTCGATTCCGTCTATCTGAATCTGTACGAGGTAAGTTGACAAATAAATGTGTTAAATTGAATTATTATTGCTTATATGATATTTCAATTGTGGTGAATGGATATCAGAGCTGAATATATGAAATCCGAGAAAGTTCCTACAAAGTTCAAACGTTCGAAAAGCCCCGTACGAACTATAGGAATAGTTAGGATACATATGTCATGACATAGGATCCGATATGTTTTCGTGTAAGACCACGTCTGGGACGTTTGTCATCAACTTATGATTTATGTGTAAGACCACGTCTGGGATGTTGGCATCGTATTAGATTTCATATAAGACCCTGTCTGGGACAATGACATCGATATTTGATTACATGTAAGACCACGTCTGGGACATTGGCATTGTACGAGATTTTTGAGCTAGCTACGTATCCTTATGATTCTGAATGGTTCAATAGGAATTTTGAGAACTGAATGAATATATGAGTTATGTATTCAATTCAGGTACGTTTGAAATGCATACTATGTTTGAGAATAAAAGGTAAGTATATGTACAAGTGATGATATGTGATATAAGTATGAGACATTATGCTATATGTGCAAATAAATTGAGTATATGAGAAATGTATATGAATTATGTGGTTTGTAATAGTATTTGACAATGGAGTGTATGTAATTTGATGATGCTTTCATGTTTTGAATGTTATGTTTTTTTGTATATGGCTTACTAAGCTTTTGAAAGCTTACTTTGTGTGTGTTTGCACTATTTTATAGATATCATAGCTATCGGGAGCTCGGGGATCGTCAAGAACCATCACCACACTATCGAACTTCTTTTTGGTGCCTTTTGAAAATGTGAATATTAAAGTATGGCATGTATAGGCTAGAAGTACTTTGATTATGTTTAGTGATGTATATATCTAGCCATGTGATTTGGCTTGATTATGGTTGTGTATATGAATGAGTTCTTGGTATGAAATATGTGATTTAATATGATCAATATAATGTGTTTTGGAATGGCTATAGAAATTGGTCATTTTGGTAAGTATTGGTATATGTTTATTTGAGAAAGTGGTAAGTTTTGGTTATGAGATTGAATGATGTAAATTTGAAGTATCGAAACATATGCTTTGGTATGATTTTGGTTTGGATTTGGTATGACTTGGTTGGTGAATTGAGAATGGAATTTGTTGATAATGTAATGGCATGAATGGTGTACGATTTGGTTGTGAAATGGTTGAGAATTTGGTATAAAATGTTGTGGTTTTGATGCTTCTAGGGAGGACCCTTAATGGGTGGCAAATTGGCATATTTTAGCCCACACGATCAGAGACACTGGTGTGTATCTCAACCGTGTTGCTCAAGGGCCATTTTGAAATGAGCCTAAGCAGACGATATGGTCGTACACATGGGCATGTCGTGTGGCCAAGTCAGTTTCAAGCACGGGCTAGACACATGGGCGTGTGACTGGTCGTGTAACCCAAGTTAATAGCCTCCCTAATTTTCACACAGCTTGGCACACAGGCGTGTCTTGTGGCCGTGTAGACAAGTCAGTATGTATGCCCTGTTTTGACATGGCCTGGACAGACGGGTGTGTCTAAAGCCATGTGAGGCATACAGCCTGTTTAGACGGGCGTGTTGCCTGTACAACTTTGAAAAATGTTTAAGTTTTGAAAAATTTTGTATGAGCTCGATTTAGTCCCAACCCCTTTTCTAATGCATGTTTAAGGTCTTGATGACCTATATAAGGGACACTATTGTGATGTATGACTAAGATTTTTGAATGAAGTTTATGAATTATTCGTAAAATGTTTCGATTTGTCCGGTAATGCCTTTAACCACAGTCCGGTGACAGATACGGGTTAGGGGTGTTACAGATATCACTAGTAAACATATTATGGCATCGAAATGGTGTAGAGGAGGCTATGTGGGAGTAAGAGGAAGCTATGAAATCACAATACCTTAATCTATTCTCAGGCAAAAATTTCGAGGACGAAATTTCCTTAGAGGAGAGTTGTAACAACCCATTTTTCAAAGGTGTCAAAAATGGAGGTTTCGGAACCCCATTTTTTATGATCGAGTACATAAATATTATTATTTAATATTTACAAGGTCAATGTAAAATTTAATTAAAATGTATTCCATTAATTTTGTTAATTAGATAGTCAATTAAGGTACATAGACTAAATTGTAAAAGTTAATCGCTATTGATTTTTAATTAATTAAAAGACCAATTAGGTAATTGATCCATTTATAAATAGATATTCGGTGGTGGGTGCACATTTTTATCCACTAATTTATTAATAAAGCTTAAGAATTAATTAGTTAATCTTTAGTTAAAATAATTAAGATTAATTAATTTAATCATATGTATATAAGCTAAAATTTAAAAGTCATCATCTTTATTTCCTTTCTTCTCCAACCAAAACCACTTAAGAAAAACATACGAAGCCATTTTCATGAGCTTAAGCATTCGGTCCTCCATTTGGTAAGTGATTTTTCAGTCATTTTCTTGTAATGTCTACGTTTTTAAGGTCCCATGAGCTTGATTTAGCTAGCTTTTAGACCAATTTATAAAACTGTTAAAGTTTTCTAAAGTTTCCATGGTTGAATGCTTGATGAAATTGTTGTTAATTTGTTAGATTTTAAGCCTAGATATGGAAAATGACTAAATTGAAAAGTGAAAGTTGTTACTTTTAAACATGGGACTAAAGCATAAAGAATTTGAAATTGATGTTAAATTTATGTAATTATAGATATTAGAGGGACGTAGAAGGATGGAATTGAGATCAGTTTCGAAATTGAGGCTCAAATTTTAAATTTACAACAATTTCGATTTCATGGAGTAAATTGAATAAAATATAAAACTTTAGGGAACATTCAAAAAATGAAATTGAACTGTCATATGCATATAATAGTATGATATAAAGTATTTGGAATTGAATTATTGTTTAGATCGAGAATTTTACCAAGTCGAGGATAACCAGGGAAAAGGTAAAATTATCGAATAGTCTTTTCAATTCAACTTGTCTGCTTATTTAATCAAGTAAATTTATATGGTGTATTGAATTTATATTTTTATATATTTTAAATTGTAAATATATGTATGTTTAATTGAAATTTGAGTTGTTATGATTTGGTACAAAAGGTGAGATTTGGACAAAATTATAAAGAAACATAAATGAACTTAAATGTCAAAATTGCCTTGATGAAACAACGTAGATGTCTTGTACACATGGATACAGGGTGGTTATCGACGATTACTGATATCCAACATTCATTTTGAACTCGAAGATACATGTGATACGAGTTTAGCTCGGACAAGTAACTTGGTCTCTTTCAAAGGTCTAGCTCAGTCAGGTAACCTGATACGTAAATTCATAGCTTTGGCTAAGCTATTAGATGTGTCATTACAAAGGTTTAGCTTGGACGGGTAACCTGACATTAATATATGTTCAGCTCAGACAATGTAACCCCCATGCCAACTCGATCGACGAATCCGGGTATGGAGCATCACAGGTTGACCAGAGTGGGAAATGCACTTTTTTTACCTTATTAAACTATTACTCATTTTGGAGAATACCCCTTTTTTCCCATAGTAGCATTCCATTAGGTTAAAGCTACATTAAAGATTTAAAGATGCAAAATTTAGCCTTTGGCGGCAACTTATTCAATCTCTCAAAATTCATAAAAGTTCTTAGCCAAGGACGCCTTGGATCAATCGATCAATAATTTCTAATTAACGATTCAAATACAAATTAATTGTTTCAAAATGACTGCATCTAACAGTTGACCTAACACCCCCAGCAAATACATGTTAACCACACAAATAAAAAGGCTCGCAAACGGCTGCAAATTTGGTTATATCCCCTGAATCACTATGCTCAACCTAAAAACTTGAAAGGAAAGGGAAACTGAGTACGTTCGTGAGAACTTAGTGAGTTCCTGGGAAGACTAAACCCACTAAGATTACCATCAGAAATTTAGAGCAGGAACTGAATATATCAGAGTAGCTCACCATTTTTGGCAAATACGTTATTCTAATTTGGAGGTTAGTTGGTAAACACTATCAGAAATAAACCTACATGCTATCGATAACACTAGTTTCTAAACTCATATGTAATAGTCACAAGCACATCTGCTTCGCTAATATGTCATTCGTGTGGGCTACCATTTATGATTGTCATGCTTACTAATTTCATTTTCATGCAACGTGCACTACCATATGCACCCTTATCCCTTGTACACCCTTCCTTGTGCTAGCTTCTGATCCTAGTTTCCAAAGACCTCATTTTTCTTGTATCTTCATATTTGCTCATCAGAGCTATTTAACAAACGTTCCTCCATATCCTCCTAAATTTCTTCCTTTTTTGAACACATAAGTGTCCCCCACAAGGTCGGGTCTTTTCCAATCACGGTTAGCATCAATATGCCATACCAGAGGCAAATCAGTTATCCTACATCTTCTTAAACATTATACATAACATCCCCCCACTACCTCCTTACACCAATATGGATATGGAGCTTGTGCACCAAGAAATGAGTACTCACACCATGTATATACCAGGTTTTCCATCCTGTTTATATGTATGATACCTTGCATATACTGAATCTATGAATAAATTCCCTTAGACATGAACATCAAAGACAAATGACAAAACCTCTTACCTAGTTGTACAGTATTTAGGAGTAATGATTTAACACAGATTTCAAACACAAGGTATAAAGGAACTCACTAGAATAATTTACTAAAGCTTTATCTACTCTACTAGTTAATTTCTTTTATTACTGAGACATTCTCTTATCTCTTTGGCTAAAACAAGAAAACAACTTCTTTAATAATCGAAAATAACTAAAACTTTATGATATAATAAGAATCTATAGACATGCAAATAGTTCTTGGGTAGAAGTTTCTTTCATACCCAGTATACAAGGAAATCCTACCAATCCTTTCTTAAATTAGTTTCTATCTATCTAGTAAAATTTTAAAGGAAAGTTTAAGAATTTACCAGTAGACAACTATCACAAAAACTCCCCTAAGTTTTTACGGTTAACACCTTTGTTAGCAAAGAAGAACTCTCCTGGTTTCTTCAATGATAACAAAGTCTAATGGAGAAGATGAATCAGAAATCTTCTCTCCACTATCACATTATCCTATTTATAGATAAACCTCGTCCAAATCCCAACCAGGATTATCCTAATCATTACTCTTTATCACACACTTCCACTAATTAATCATATCCTAAGAGGCTCTACAAGTGTTCTAACTACTGACACGTTACCTTCATTAAGATGCCAGATGACTTAAACATATCCTACAAGCCTTCGTACTTACTTAGGAAATGACACCAAAACACAAGTGGTGATCTTATTAGCAGAAAAGTCAGCCTAATAAAGTCCTCGCCCTAATTACAATCCCACTATCTCTTAGAATAATACTCTGCAGTAATGGCGAATTATTCGTAGCACTCCACCATGAATTTTCTCACTTACCAGGTCTAAGTTTCGTTACCTAGGCGGTCTTCACCAACATAGTCTTTTGAGCCAATTCAATTGGCCAAATCAGGGTATGACAGACGAGCATCAGATGTGATTAGTACCAATGCATTCTAGTTTATTTATTGAGTTTTATCGGGTAATACTGATAACAAGAATGAGAAATTGAAATGTGACAAAATGTAATTGATGTTCTATGCAATATTAATGAATGGTTTGAATATAAATATTTGATATACATGTATTAATACTTTATCCATGAATAACATGAGATTGATATGATTACTTAGATGATATGTATTGACATGTTATAAAATTGGCACATTATATGATTGATTATATAATGAAGCTCACATTATTGTAGTGATTTGCTATGTTAGGCAAACTTTGTCAAAATAAATAGTTGAATATGTTTAATTGTAAATCAAGGTAAATTTATTTTTAAATACCTATAAACTTACTAAGCATTTGATATGCTTACTCGTTACTTTTCCTTTCCCCTATAGATTGTTGATTTGTGGAACCTGTCGATTGGATCAGCTTGAACACCACACTATCCTACTACTGACTCGATAGTCTTTTGACCATTTTATAGTCCGGTTATGTGGCATGTACATAGGTGTTAATATATGAGTTTACGTTGGTTGGATAGTTTGTTTTGAACTTGGTTAATGTTTGAATTATGAAATGTTAATCTTCATACATGTAGATGTATGTTTTGGTAACTTGCATGACTTTGCATTTGACATTTAAGATGGCAAGATGAGTATAAAATGAGGTAGTAAAAATTATGGTAAAGAATGGTAAAATGCAAGGATGATTAGTTGAATTGATTAAGCTATTTTGTTATGTTTTGTTGTTCAAATGAAGATATGTTGGGTAGATTGAATTGAAATGATGTTGTGAGCTCTTTGGTATGTATTATGGCATGTACTGTGCTAGTGAAATGTTGTGCTAAGTGTACCAAATGTGAAAATTGGTTTGGTTGGTTGAAATAAGCATCAAATGGCCTAATTTGCGCCAAAAATAGAGTTTGCTTCACGACGTCGAGCGTTTATCATTGCGACGAGCTCTAAACTTTAAGACACGACATGACGAAAAACCCAATTGTCACAATAAGGCCAAGTCAGTGAGTCAATCCCTTCACGTCGTTACATTAAGTTGAAATTTTGAAAATGTTGCAAATTAGTCATTGTTCGGTTTTAGTTCAATTCTAGATCATACATAAGCTCGTAAAAGACTCAAGAAAATTTTGTATGGTGATTATGAAATGAAATGGTTATGATTGTAACACCTTATTCTCGGCCTAGTCTTCGAGATCGAATATCAGGATGCCACACCACCGTCTCATGTCGTACACAACAAATAAAAACTTATTATAAAAGAAATGTCTTTTATATTATCATTCGTATAGGTTTTAAGTCAATCTTACTCTTTAGTTATCATTGTTACTAGCTAATCATACATCAGATAGTATTATACTAATAATTAAACACACATAAGGTCTATTTAGAAAAATTTCAAAACAATTCACTTAGGTATTAATATTTTCCTTGCATGGTATCGATATTGTATGGAAAATAGGTACCAACTCAGCATTTTGTTTTTCGTCTAAATAAAAAACACAAGAAAATATCGGTATAATTGAAAATGTATCGGTAAAATTACCCTGAGTATTGATACTCATGATAGGGTATCGATACCAATTTAAAATTCTGACTTCCTGCACATTTCAAAATCATAGAGGTGTCGTTTTTCCAACATGAATATAGATACCTTTGCTCCAGACCATAAAAATACAACAAACATTAGCATAAAGATCACTCTAACTTGAACTAATTCATCATGTTACTATCACATCATCAAATAAACATCAAAATGACCATAATAATAGTTTCAACATCGAAAATCAGTCCGAGTAGCAATCAACATAACACGGTTTAAATCTCAAAATCCTAAGAGCAATTAAGCTATGGAACATTCAAAACATCATGGAAAGAACTAGCACAAAGTCTGCCACATTGTCTTTATTTCCCTAAAATAAAAATGGATAAATAAAACCTATGAGATAATAAAATAGTCTTGCTTGGATCAATCCTTTGAAACCACACCGCTCCTATCGAGATGCTACTAATATGCAATGGTTTAAAAGGAGTAGGTGAGCTTAACAAGCTTAGTGAATGTCGGGGTAACCACAAAGTATACACAATATCAAAGGTTAAACAAGAGCATACTATAACAAGTTCACATCCATATCCTAACCATGTCACGATAATATATTCACGCTTCATTAAATCATAAAACTAGCATATACTCCCACGTATATCTACATTCCACTCATATTCAAATAATTCATTTTACAATAATTCATCAAGAATAATAATGTATACATGCTTTAATAACTCATAAGTCTAGCTGATATATTCTCATGCATTCACGAGTTAAATGAAAATGACCCAAACTATAATTACATATGCAATTTACTACGAGAATATACTATCATTTTCATGGAACTTAAATCAACTTATTTAGCATATTATTTACATGTTTATGTGACCCTCTCACATTGTATTATCACAATAAATAAGATCACATTTAAACAATGATTTGGCATTTGAGGCTATGAAACATAAAAGTAGGCTCTACCACCAAACATCGGATACACGGATCACTAACACACCAATTGACTCATAGAGTTGAACATATCCCAAAAAGTGAAGCATAAAGCTAACACTCTCTAGCACACCAAACATGTCCTGTTGAATGGAGCTTAGGTCAAATTCCCTTATCTCTCCAAACATGTCTCATGTGACAGCCCAAAGTTGACCCTAGTCGGGAAGTGGTTTCGGGACCGCTAAACCGAGTCACCGAAATGTTTGAATGTGATACTTATTGTGTAGAATATGTAATTATGAATGTGTGAAAATTTCAAGCTTCAATTTGGTTGATTTCATGTGAATTTAGTCAATAGGACTTATGTGAGAAAATTCTAAAATGTGATAGGTCAATGTGTGAGGACCTACTAGTGCATGTGGACAAAGGGGGGACTTGCATGTCAAATTTCCCCCCCTAATGAGTAGTGGCCGGCCATGACAAAGAATGATGGGCAAAACATGTCATGAAACATGTTTTGTTAGTGAAGAATAAATAAGAAGTATGGGTAATAAAGAAATGGAAAACAAAAGAAAAAAAAATGTGTGTGTAGTGTTTGTCCCCCCCCCATTGCCGTGAGCTCAAGAGAAGAAAGGAGAAAAGTTTGTGTTCATCCTTTCTCACCTCCATTTTAGCCTAAATTAGAAAGAAAAACAAAGAAAAAAATTTCTCATCCTTTGGTTCATCCTTGGCCAAAAATTTTAAGGAGGAAAGAAGAAGAAAGGTGAAGAGATTCGGCCATGCATGTAGCTAGGCCAAGGTATGTTTAATGATGTTCCATGAGATGCATGCATGTTTTAGTTGTTAGCTTGAGTTCTACCTAGCCCATGGTCTAAATCTTGCTATGTGATGGAAATGGAACTTGACCATGGATGCATCATTCTTGGTTGGTGTTTGATGTTGTGGTGATGAGGCATGAGGATGAGTTAAGATTCGGCCTAGGTGGAGGTTGTGTTAATGCCATTGCATGCAAAATATGAAGCTTGTTAATGATGCATGTGATGATGGCTTGATGATTCTTGAACCTCCTTTTTAGCATTTTTGTGTGAGCACATATGTGCATTGGTTGCTAAAGGGAGAAGAATCGGCTAGCAAGATGTGTGCTAAGGCCGAATGTAACTTTGCATGTTGATGAGCAATGCATGTGTTAAATCGATGAAAAGGGGGAGGATGCTTTACTAGTGTGTATATGTGTGTATTAAGTGTTGAAATCGACCCCAAAAATGGACATGCATAGTCGGCCAAGGGGAAAGAAATTAGCTAATATGTTGTGTTGATGCATGATTTTTGCATGTATGAGACTTTAATGTCTAATGTATGAATATGGGCTAAGTGCCTTGTGTTCATCTTTTGATGCCTAAATGATGAAATCAATTTATTTGTTTGATTAAGCTCAAGAGCAAAGGGGAAATAAATCCGATAAAGGGAAGGAAAAAGTGGTCGAATAGTTAGCGGGATCGTTCGACAACACCCGAGGTAAGTTCTTGAGTAAGAGAGCTTAAATTTCGATGTGATTAAATCATGCTCTATGTGTGGCTATTGAGCCGAATGTACAAGGACAATATGTGCCTTGTGTTTGAGTTTCGTAAACGAAAATGAAATATGAATGTGCCATGAATTATTGTTAGATGTGCATGATTAATTGAATGCTGTCCGGGCTAAGTCCCGAAGGCTTTGTGCTAAGTGAATATATCCGGACTAAGATCCGAAGGCCTTTGTGCGAGATACTAAATCCGGGTTAAGTCCCGAAGGCATTCGTGCGAGTTGTTAAATCCGGGTTAAGCCCCGAAGGCATTCGTGCGAGTTGTTAAATCCGGGTTAAGTCCCGAAGGCATTCGTGCGAGTTGTTAAATCCGGGTTAAGTCCCGAAGGCATTGTGTGAGTTACTAAAACCGGGCTATGTCCCGAAGGCATTTGAACGAGGAGCTATATCCGGTTAAATCCCGAAGGTACGTGATTTGGTAATGAATGAGCTTGCTGTAAAATTCCAGCGAATACTCGAAAAACATCCCAATATGGGGATATGTTACGTATGTGTTAAATATTAATCGAGCCCTTACAAATAAATGTTCGCTCAGTTGATAAACGAGCTACCGGCCTTCGGCCAAGTTAGTTTATTGTGTATGTACATAAGGGTTGTTAATGTTGTGAAGCAAGTTTGATATCGGTAAATTGCGTATTATGAAATATTCCGTTTAGCTAAATGTGTGCTATTATTTGTGCATGCTGGAATTCCTTGCTCAAACTTACTAAGCATAAATTGCTTACTCGTTACATTGCTCCTCTGTTTTATAGATTTTTGGTTCTCCAGCTATCGGACTCGGGATCTTGAAGTCGAAGTCGCCCACACTATCAAAGGCTCTTTGGGTACTATTTTGGTTGAATTTTGTTATGGCATGTATAGGACTACCCATTGTTGTCTTTCGAGTAATTTATGAAATGTATAAGTGTACAGCCATGCGAAAATGGCTTGTAGAAGTGGAGTATGGCATTAGACCATTCGTATTTATGAATGTATAGATGGTTTCATGATGTAACTATGTTGGAATGGAAGTGTTGAGCAAATGATCAGCCACTAGAATGGCTAAGTATGATCATATGTGGGCTTATGTATGACAAGGCCCTAGTTGGTCCATGAAACCCCAAATTAGGTAAGGTTCACTTTGAAAACAGAAGCTGATAGCAGCAGTGGTGTGGATTGGAAAAATCACAAGAATTCGTAGGAGTGGAATTAAATAGTGAATAAATTATGTAATCGAACCTTGATGAATCTACTTTCATATGGAAGTAACGAAACAATTATAGGAACAGTACAGAAAGAGATATTCGGGTTCTTGTGGAACAGGGCCAGAACAGTTTCTGGATTCACTGTTCCGCCTTTGGAAATTCACTATAAATTGACCAGAGATAATTAGGGGTCATACCATATATGTATGGATTCCTCTCTGAGTCTAGTTTCCATAGAAACAAACGGCATCAGTATTGAAGCTCTGTGCAGAGAGATATCCCAGTCGTAATGGTAAAAGGTCAGTGTAGTCGACCCCTGTAACATGGGAGACTTTGACTAATAAACTGTACTAATTGGCCCGACCAAAAATTCTAGAAAAAAATCCATAGGTGGGGACATGAGTCTAGTTTCAGGGAAAAATCACAAAACTGATTTTTGAGTTGTGAAACTCAAGATATGATTTTTGAAGCGACTAGTACTCAGACTGGGCAGTGTCTGGAAAAATTTTTCAATGTTTGTTAACATCTCGTGTCCGACTCCGGTGTCGGTCTCGGGT
Organism: Gossypium hirsutum; assembly: GCF_007990345.1. NCBI lineage: Eukaryota > Viridiplantae > Streptophyta > Magnoliopsida > Malvales > Malvaceae > Gossypium > Gossypium hirsutum. The sequence goes on from NC_053434.1 coordinate 27,942,830, forward strand.
TCGGGGTGTTACATTTTATTGGTATCAGAGCTACGGTTTAGTCGATTCTAGGACTACCGTAATGTGTTGGGTCTAGCCATACATGCCATTTTATGTGATTACTTGATAGTGTGGTGATTTCCGACAATTGTAAATGTGTTTATAGTAATGGATCCCGATCGTGACCGAGAGGTAGCTGATGATCTTGAGAGTGTAGCGCCTGCTCCCGCACAAGGGACAGTGCCGGCAGACTCTCAACCTAATGCTAGTAATCCGAATGATGAAGCTAGACAAGCATTCTATAGCGTGATGAATGATTGGTTTAACCAATACATTCGAACTAATATGGCTGTTCCACAACCTCCATTCCCGACAAATACTACCCCCGCACCTACAATACCACCGGTAACGGACCAAATAAGGTCAAATAAGCCCCCAGTTGACAGAATCCGAAAACATGGGGCTACTGAATTTAAGGCTATGGATAGCGATGATGCCGAGCAAGCTGAATTTTGGCTGGACAACACTATCCGGGTACTCGATGAGCTATCTTGTACACCCGATGAATGCCTAAAGTGTGCTATCTCCTTGCTACGTGATTCTGCCTACTATTGGTGGAGTACTCTGACTTCTATTGTGCCCCGAGAGCAAGTAACTTGGGAGTTTTTCCAAACTGAGTTTCGGAAAAAGTATATCAGTCAGAGATTTGTTGATCAAAAAACGGAAGGAATTTCTTGAGCTTAAGCAAGGCTCCATGTCGGTTACTGATTACGAGCGAAAATTTGTTAGACTTAGCAAATACGCTCGGGAATGTGTTTCGTCCGAAGCTATTATGTGTAAACGCTTCGAGGATGGGCTGAATGAAGATATAAAGATGTTCGTTGGCGTTCTTGAAATACGAGAGTTCGTGGTACTTGTTGAACGAGCTTGTAAAGCCGAAGAGCTTAGAAAAGAAAAGCAAAGAGTTGATGAGGGAACTGGAGAGTTTCGTAAAAGATCCTCGGGAAGGTCTCTTCAACAGACATCGAAGAGATTTCGAGATGATGCGGGCCAGTTTAGAGGCACTTCGGGCCTTTTTGGACGAGATCGTGATCGACCCCCTGTGGGTACACGAGGCACTTCGGTCGCCAGTGTTGGGAATGAACGTCGAGACAGGACGAAATGCCGATATTGCGGTAAATGGCATTCGGGGAGTTGTAGATTTCCTGACCGCTCCTGTTACAAATGCGGATCAGTGGACCACTTCATTAAAGATTGCCCGAGGTTGTCGGGGCAGAATGCAAATCAGAGTGGGAGACCGGGTGCTACCACTGCTCGAGGTAGACCATCTGGAAATATGGGCAATGCTGGTGGTGGTCAGAGAGGATCTAGAGATGATATAACCAGATCCGAAGCCCGTGCGCCTGCTAGAGCTTATGCTATACGTGCCCGCGAGGATGCTTCTTCGCCTGATGTTATTACCGGTACATTCACCCTATTTGATACTAATGTAATTGCTTTGATTGACCCCGGTTCTACTCATTCTTACATATGTGAAACCTTAGCATCCAATAAGACTTTACCTATTGAGTCTACTGAGTTCGTAATTCGGGTGTCAAATCCCTTGGGTCGTTATGTGCTTGTCGACAAAGTGTGTAAGAAATGTCCCCTGGAAAATTCGAGGTTCCTGTTTTCCAGCGGACTTGATGCTTTTGCCGTTTGATGAATTTGATGTTATCCTTGGGTTGGATTGGTTGACCGCGCATGATGCGATTGTGAATTGCAAGAGCAAGACTATTGATTTGAGGTGCGCAAATAACGAAGTAGTCCGAAGTGAGTCTGCGGACTTGGAGGGGATGCCAGCTGTAATATCAGCAATGTTGGCACAGAAATATGTAAGAAAAGGGTGCGAAGCATACCTTGCATATGTGCTTGATGACAAAGAATTAGAAAAGAAACCCGAATCTGTGCCGGTGGTTTGTGAATACCCGGATGTTTTTCAGAAGAATTACCGGGTTTACCACCTGTTCGGGAGGTAGAGTTTGGTATTGAGCTTGTACCTGGGACTACGCCGATTTCGATAGCTCCGTATCGTATGGCACCAACCGAGTTAAAGGAGTTGAAAGCTCAGTTGCAAGAACTGACGGATAGAGGTTTCGCTCGACCAAGTTTCTCACCTTGGGGTGCACCAGTATTGTTCGTGAAAAAGAAGGACGGAACCCTGAGGTTGTGCATTGACTATCGTCAGCTGAATAAAGTGACGATAAAGAACAAATATCCGTTGCCGCGCATCGATGATTTGTTCGACCAACTGAAGGGAGCCTCAGTGTTCTCAAAAATAGATTTGAGATCGGGCTATTATCAGTTGCGAATCCGAGATTCAGATATTCCCAAAACTGCCTTCAGAACGAGATATGGTCACTACGAATTCTTAGTGATGCCGTTTGGGCTCACTAATGCCCCTGCAGTATTTATGGATTTGATGAATAGGATCTTCAGACCGTATTTGGATCGGTTCGTAGTGGTGTTCATTGATGACATTTTGGTCTATTCAAGAGACGAGACCGAACATGCTGAGCATCTGAGGCTAGTGCTGCAAATTTTGCGGGATAAGCAGTTATATGCTAAGTTCAGTAAGTGTGAGTTCTGGTTAAGAGAGGTTAGCTTCTTGGGTCATGTGGTATCCGCGTCGGGTATTCGAGTTGACCCGAACAAAATTTCAGCCATACTTGACTGGAAACCTCCGAGAAATGTTACTGAAGTTCGGAGCTTTTTGGGGCTCGCCGGTTATTACCGACGATTTGTGAAAGGTTTCTCGATGATAGCCACACCAATGACGAAGCTACTTCAAAAGGATGTTAAGTTCGAGTGGACGGAGAAATGTCAGAAAAGTTTCGACCAACTGAAAACTCATTTGACTGAAGCTCCAATTTTGGTGCAACCCGAATCAGGTAAAGAGTTTGTCATTTATAGTGACGCATCCCTACTTGGGTTGGGTTGCGTATTGATGCAAGAAGGTCGAGTCGTGGCCTATGCGTCGAGACAATTGAAGCCACACGAGAGGAATTATCCGACCCATGATCTCGAACTAGCTGCCATCGTGTTTGCTTTAAAAATATGGCGACATTATCTGTTTGGTGAGAGGTGCCATGTATTTTCGGATCACAAAAGTCTCAAATATTTGATGACTCAACGAGACTTGAATCTGCGACAAAGACGTTGGCTAGAGTTGTTGAAAGATTACGAGCTTGTCATTGATTACCACCCGGGAAAGGCTAACGTGGTTGCGGACGCCTTAAGCCGGAAGTCATTGTTTGCTTTACGAGCGATGAACGTGCATTTGTCTGTTCTACCAGACAGTGTGTTAGTAGCTGAATTAAAAGCTAAACCATTATTGACTCACCAAATTCGTGAAGCTCAGAAAGTCGATGATGAATTGGTTGCAAAACGAGCTAAGTGTTTTTCCGAACGAGGAATCGGAGTTTCAAATTGATGATGATGATTGTTTGAGGATCAGAAATCGTTTGTGTGTTCCAAGGAATTCAGAACTCATTTCGATGATTCTGAACGAAGCCCATTGTAGCCGAATGTCAATTCACCCGGGGAGTACGAAAATGTACAACGATTTGAAACGTCAATTTTGGTGGCATGGTATGAAACGGGACATCTCCGACTTTGTTTCGAGATGTTTAATATGTCAACAAGTGAAAGCGGAACATCAAGTGCCTTCAGGATTACTCCAGCCGATCATGATACCCGAGTGGAAATGGGATCGAGTCACAATGGACTTTGTGTCCGGACTGCCCTTGTCAGCAAGTAAGAAGGATGCGATATGGGTTATTGTTGATAGACTGACTAAGTAGGCTCATTTCATCCCCGTACGTACGGATTTTTCATTGGAGAAACTAGCTGAATTGTACGTTTATCAAATTATGAGATTACACGGGGTACCTGTTTCTATCGTGTCGGATAGAGATCCGAGATTCACCTCACGATTTTGGAAGAAATTGCAAGAAGCTCTGGGTACCAAGCTGCATTTTAGCACTGCTTTTCACCCCCAAACCGATGGTCAATCCGAGCGGATAATTCAGATACTTGAGGATATGTTGAGATGTTGCATCCTCGAGTTCAGTAGTTCATGGGAACGGTATTTACCTTTGATTGAATTCGCTTACAACAATAGTTTTCAATCAAGTATTAAGATGGCACCTTATGAGGCTTTGTACGGTCGTAAATGCCGTACACCATTGTTTTGGACCGAGCTCGGTGAAAGCAAAATTTTCGGAGTTGATTTGATTAGAGATGCTGAACAGAAAGTAAAGGTAATCCGTGAAAGTCTGAAGGTATCCATGGATCGTCAGAAATCGTACGCAGATTTGAAACGAAAAGACATCGAGTATCAGGTGGGAGACAAAGTGTTCCTTAAGGTTTCACCTTGGAAAAAGATACTCAGGTTCGGCCGTAAGGGCAAGTTGAGCCCAAGATTCATTGGGCCGTACGAAATCTCCGAACGAGTTGGTCCGGTTGCGTATAGATTGATTTTGCCCCCGGAGCTTGAAAAGATTCATGACGTCTTTCATGTTTCGATGCTTCGACGCTATCGATCTGATCCATCGCACATAATTAGCCCATCGGAGGTTGAAATTCAAGTCGACATGAGCTATGAAGAAGAACCGATGCGTATCCTAGCTCGTGAAGTGAAGGAGTTGCGAAACAAAAGAGTTCCGCTAGTAAAGGTGTTATGGCTCAAACTCGGGATCGAGGAAGCTACTTGGGAGACCGAGAGCTCAATGAAAGAACGATACCCAAACCTATTTACCGGTAAGATTTTCGGGGACGAAAATTTCTTAAGTGGGGGAGAGTTGTGACAGCCCAAAGTTGACCCTAGTCGGGAAGTGGTTTCGGGACCGCTAAACCGAGTCACCGAAATGTTTGAATGTGATACTTATTGTGTAGAATATGTAATTATGAATGTGTGAAAATTTCAAGCTTCAATTTGGTTGATTTCATGTGAATTTAGTCAATAGGACTTATGTGAGAAAATTCTAAAATGTGATAGGTCAATGTGTGAGGACCTACTAGTGCATGTGGACAAAGGGGGACTTGCATGTCAAATTTCCCCCCCTAATGAGTAGTGGCCGGCCATGACAAAGAATGATGGGCAAAACATGTCATGAAACATGTTTTGTTAGTGAAGAATAAAATAAGAAGTATGGGTAATAAAGAAATGGAAAACAAAAGAAAAAAAAATGTGTGTGTAGTGTTTGTCCCCCCCCATTGCCGTGAGCTCAAGAGAAGAAAGGAGAAAAGTTTGTGTTCATCCTTTCTCACCTCCATTTTAGCCTAAATTAGAAAGAAAAACAAAGAAAAAAATTTCTCATCCTTTGGTTCATCCTTGGCCAAAAATTTTAAGGAGGAAAGAAGAAGAAAGGTGAAGAGATTCGGCCATGCATGTAGCTAGGCCAAGGTATGTTTAATGATGTTCCATGAGATGCATGCATGTTTTAGTTGTTAGCTTGAGTTCTACCTAGCCCATGGTCTAAATCTTGCTATGTGATGGAAATGGAACTTGACCATGGATGCATCATTCTTGGTTGGTGTTTGATGTTGTGGTGATGAGGCATGAGGATGAGTTAAGATTCGGCCTAGGTGGAGGTTGTGTTAATGCCATTGCATGCAAAATATGAAGCTTGTTAATGATGCATGTGATGATGGCTTGATGATTCTTGAACCTCCTTTTTAGCATTTTTGTGTGAGCACATATGTGCATTGGTTGCTAAAGGGAGAAGAATCGGCTAGCAAGATGTGTGCTAAGGCCGAATGTAACTTTGCATGTTGATGAGCAATGCATGTGTTAAATCGATGAAAAGGGGAGGATGCTTTACTAGTGTGTATATGTGTGTATTAAGTGTTGAAATCGACCCCAAAAATGGACATGCATATTCGGCCAAGGGGAAAGAAATTAGTTAATATGTTGTGTTGATGCATGATTTTTGCATGTATGAGACTTTAATGTCTAATGTATGAATATGGGCTAAGTGCCTTGTGTTCATCTTTTGATGCCTAAATGATGAAATCAATTTATTTGTTTGATTAAGCTCAAGAGCAAAGGGGAAATAAATCCGATAAAGGGAAGGAAAAAGTGGTCGAATAGTTAGCGGGATCTTTCGACAACACCCGAGGTAAGTTCTTGAGTAAGAGAGCTTAAATTTCGATGTGATTAAATCATGCTCTATGTGTGGCTATTGAGCCGAATGTACAAGGACAATATGTGCCTTGTGTTTGAGTTTCGTAAACGAAAATGAAATATGAATGTGCCATGAATTATTGTTAGATGTGCATGATTAATTGAATGCTGTCCGGGCTAAGTCCCGAAGGCTTTGTGCTAAGTGAATATATCCGGACTAAGATCCGAAGGCCTTTGTGCGAGATACTAAATCCGGGTTAAGTCCCGAAGGCATTCGTGCGAGTTGTTAAATCCGGGTTAAGCCCCGAAGGCATTCGTGCGAGTTGTTAAATCCGGGTTAAGTCCCGAAGGCATTCGTGCGAGTTGTTAAATCCGGGTTAAGTCCCGAAGGCATTGTGTGAGTTACTAAAACCGGGCTATGTCCCGAAGGCATTTGAACGAGGAGCTATATCCGGTTAAATCCCGAAGGTACGTGATTTGGTAATGAATGAGCTTGCTGTAAAATTCCAGCGAATACTCGAAAAACATCCCAATATGGGGATATGTTACGTATGTGTTAAATATTAATCGAGCCCTTACAAATAAATGTTCGCTCAGTTGATAAACGAGCTACCGGCCTTCGGCCAAGTTAGTTTATTGTGTATGTACATAAGGGTTGTTAATGTTGTGAAGCAAGTTTGATATCGGTAAATTGCGTATTATGAAATATTCCGTTTAGCTAAATGTGTGCTATTATTTGTGCATGCTGGAATTCCTTGCTCAAACTTACTAAGCATAAATTGCTTACTCGTTACATTGCTCCTCTGTTTTATAGATTTTTGGTTCTCCAGCTATCGGACTCGGGATCTTGAAGTCAAAGTCGCCCACACTATCAAAGGCTCTTTGGGTACTATTTTGGTTGAATTTTGTTATGGCATGTATAGGACTACCCATTGTTGTCTTTCGAGTAATTTATGAAATGTATAAGTGTACAGCCATGCGAAAATGGCTTGTAGAAGTGGAGTATGGCATTAGACCATTCGTATTTATGAATGTATAGATGGTTTCATGATGTAACTATGTTGGAATGGAAGTGTTGAGCAAATGATCAGCCACTAGAATGGCTAAGTATGATCATATGTGGGCTTATGTATGACAAGGCCCTAGTTGGTCCATGAAACCCCAAATTAGGTAAGGTTCACTTTGAAAACAGAAGCTGATAGCAGCAGTGGTGTGGATTGGAAAAATCACAAGAATTCGTAGGAGTGGAATTAAATAGTGAATAAATTATGTAATCGAACCTTGATGAATCTACTTTCATATGGAAGTAACGAAACAATTATAGGAACAGTACAGAAAGAGATATTCGGGTTCTTGTGGAACAGGGCCAGAACAGTTTCTGGATTCACTGTTCCGCCTTTGGAAATTCACTATAAATTGACCAGAGATAATTAGGGGTCATACCATATATGTATGGATTCCTCTCTGAGTCTAGTTTCCATAGAAACAAACGGCATCAGTATTGAAGCTCTGTGCAGAGAGATATCCCAGTCGTAATGGTAAAAGGTCAGTGTAGTCGACCCCTGTAACATGGGAGACTTTGACTAATAAACTGTACTAATTGGCCCGACCAAAAATTCTAGAAAAAAATCCATAGGTGGGGACATGAGTCTAGTTTCAGGGAAAAATCACAAAACTGATTTTTGAGTTGTGAAACTCAAGATATGATTTTTGAAGCGACTAGTACTCAGACTGGGCAGTGTCTGGAAAAATTTTTCAAAGTTTGTTAACATCTCGTGTCCGACTCCGGTGTCGGTCTCGGGTTCGGGGTGTTCCATCTCAGGGCCTCAATGCCCAAATCACATATACATATAGGTGAGCACTCACAATCCTATGGCATGCCAACTATATCCAATGGTTTCAAGAGATCATAAGGCCAAAATATCCATAATTACACATTTTTAATTATTGATTTAATGCACACCATCTCTGTTCATATTCATCAATTTACATCACAACTTGTACACAATGAATGCTTATCGGATTCGCATTTAATTTCACTTTAAGTGCCACAATAATGCTCACTAAGCCATCACATATGTGTCCATTAAAATCAGTACGTCATATATCACAAACAAGTATTCTCACATATTACTTGTCATAATAATATCACATTCCATAATTCAACACATATACTTACCGGAATTTCGCTTACTTTAGCTACATATTTTAACTATTAGTGTAATACCCCTAACCCGTATCCCTGTCGGAATAGGGCTACGAGACATTATCGATCAATTATAACATAAATTATTCATTTTCACATAAACATCAATCAAATATATTCACAATGTCCCTTATAAGGCTTCATGAGACCTTAAAACATGCTTAGAAGAGGTTCAGGACTAAACCGATAACATTTGCAAACTTTAGAAAACTCATAAAACTTTTCAAACATTCAAGGGTCACACGCCCGTGTGAATAGGCCATGTGCCTCACGTAGCCACCAGACATGCCTGTGTCACAGGATGTGTGAAAATAGGGCATACATATTGACTTGAGTCATATGGCCTACCACACATCTGTGTGCCTGGCCCGTGTAACAATCTGACTTAATTTTAATAAGCTTCAGGGAACACACGGTCGTGTACCAAGGCCATGTGTCACACACGGTCGAGCCACACGCCCGTGTGCTCAGCCGTGTGGAATAAAAATAGGTTTGATTTAAGGCACATTTCTCATCCTCCTCATGGATACCTAAAACACAACATTTTGCACCGTTTCAATACATTAATATGCAACCAAAACATGTCATTTTATGCACCAAACATGTCATACCAATTCCCTCCATTTTCATCAACTCAAATCATAACCATTTCCTATACAAAACACATACCAAAACTAGCATGATTCATTTCTCATTTCTCACCTATTCCATCACATACCAAAATGCATATCACATTTATTAATTCAACCTATTTCAAATATGTATTTTATTATCATCAATCACACACCAAGCTTGACTCATAAATCATCTACTAACCATTCCTTGATCAAGTTTAAAATCATGCGTTATATAAGCAAGTACTCATCACTTACCAAATAATCAAATAAACAACTTGAACCATCACTAAGTATACCAAATTATGCCATAACCTAAGACATCCTTTACACATCAAAATAACATCATTTTTAAGCAACATCTCTTGGCTAATTGTATCAAACACATAGGCATTAGTTGCCAAATTAATTGCACTCATCAAATAACCATAAAGCCTATACATGCCATATAACCAATATCAGAAAGCTCATAAGTACCAAACCATAGTTGGATAGTGTGATGAGATCTCGGATGACTTCCAATCCGAGCAAGCCTTCGAAACTCTATAAACATAGAAAAGAAAACAAAGTAAGCTATATAGCTTAGTATGCTCGTATGGTAATAAACTCATATTATTAAATAACCGCATTTTAAACAATTACTTAGAACATAATATAATTCATATCTATCTCGAATTCATGTACATAGTTAATCAAGATTTTCATGAGTTTGTTCATTCAAAACATGCATGGTTTGAATACTTCTTAACAATTCATTCACATTTTTATATGTATAAGCAATTATATATATAAACTTTATTCAATTCAATATTGATTGATTTTCCAATACCATATCCAACTATGGTCTTACTCATACATTACCAAGGACCTACTTTGGTCATTCTTTCACATGCCATAACCCGGTTATGGTCATATTAGTCAATTGCCATAGCTCAGCTATGGTCTTATTCGACAATTTACCTTTCTCAATTCATACTTTTCATTTAATAACTTAACATTTATTCAATTCATACTTCATTATAATCAAATAAACACATTTTGACATAATACATACTTATACACAATTCTTTCTTATTTAATATACATGATACAATATGTGTGACACCCCTAATCTGACCCTAGTCGAAATGTGGTTTCGGGACCACGAAACTGAGTTTTATAAATAATTGAAAGTTATATTCTATGTTCATGAGGTGAGTAAATGCATGTGTAAAAAAATTTCAAGCATTTATTTTGCCATTTGTATGTGAAATTTTGAAACGGGACTTATGTGAAACATTGGTAAAATAGGTTAGGTAAATATATAAAGTGATCTAATAGAGCATGTATTCAAAAATGTGGACTTGCATGTCAATTAGACCATTTTTGAATGCAAATGGCCGGCCAACACATGCATGTAACAATGTGTGCTCTTGTCTCCATTTTTAATTGGTGGGAATCAAGGTATGATTTCATATGTTTTTCTTTGGATTTTGAGAAATTTAAATTGGTTTTAAAGCTCCTAAAATGTCCCATGTATGTGATTTTGTGTTTGTGATGCATGAAGCATTCGGTCATAAGCTCAATGGGTTACATTGTGTATGTTTTGATAATTTGTAAGGAGAAATGTGACAGTCCTAATTCGACCCTAGTCGGAATGTGGTTTTGGGGCCACAAAACCGAGTCCCAAAATTTATTTAAAATTTGGTTGCGTATCCTCTATGTATATTAGTGCATGTGTGAAAATTTGATGTTTTAATTTAGACTTATGAAGGTGAATTTCATGTGATTGACTTAGTTGAGAACCTAAGAAAATATGATAGGGGAATATGTAAGGATCAAATGATAACAAAGTGAGGAAACTTGGGTTTGCATGTCAAATCACCCAAACCTCAAGTAGTGGCCGGCCAAGCAAGGATGGTTCTTCCATTAAGTTGAATTTTTAATGATGCTATTATTAGTAAATGATTAAAATAGATCAAAAAAAAAGAAAGGGGAATAAAATAAGAAAGCAAGAGAAAGTCTTCATCTTCTTTCTTTTCTTGAAGTGCCGTGAGCTAGGGAAGGAGGGGAGAAATGTTCTAAGACATTCGGCCATCATAAGGGAAGATTAAGGTAGGATTCATGTTAGTTTTGTTAATTTTTTTGTGAAAATCTAGCTAGTAGCCAATGTCTTATCATGTCCCATATGTTGATTTTCTACCTAAATAAGTAATTAAATGGCATACGGTTAGGGAGAGGTAAATGCTAAGAGTATGGTGCTTTTGATGTTGTGAAGGGAAATAATAGGAAGGTGAAAGAAGATTTAGGTAGAAATGTAGTTATATGTGGATTTATATGATGTTACAAATAGATGTGAAGCTATGCTAGATTAGAAGAAAAAAAAATTCGGCCAAGTGTTCATGGGAGGAAACTATGTGTTTGAAAGAATAAAAAAATTATACTATAATTGATATTATAGGTATTCGGCCATTTAATCAAGTGTATAGGTGATGTTAGATCTAATTTTTGCACATTCGGCTATATAAGTATGCCCATTTGTGATATTACCTTTGATTGTATAAAATCGACTAAAATGGGTAGTTAGTAAGGGTGGTTACCTAATATACAAATATGTATATGTGTATGTGTAATGGGATTATTGATAGTAATGATATTACATGGTTATTAGCCGAATGGCCCAAAAGCATAAGGTAGAAAGCTCAAGAGGTTAAAGGAGGGGAATCAAGCAAGGGCAAAGCAAAGAACATCGAGTAGCCGAGTTGGAACCGTTTTACCCAACACAAAGTAAGTTCTTAAGTATTTGAGTTTGATTTCTTTGTAAGTTTTAAGTGATTAAATGTTGAGTAAATTCAAGCATAATAGGACATAATGAGTTGATTTAATAAGATATGATGTGGCCATGATATGTTTTAAACTCAAATGGTAAGTTCATAAGTGTTTGGACTTGGAAATTTAAGAGCAAATTGTAATAATTTGCTTAGGACAGCAGCAGTAACGTGGTTTTAGAAAATCACCATAAATTTTTGGTGTGGAATTATAGGCTGAATAAAATATGTAATCGAAGCTTAATTAGTCTAGTTTCTTGTAAAAGAGACCGCGTGAGCAAAGAAATTTCCTATAAATAGATATTTAAAGTTGTGTGAGACAGTGTCGGAATGACTCCGAAATCCCCTGTTCTATTTTTAGAAAATCATTATAATTTTTACAAAAATGTTTATAAGATAACATTTATATGCTTAGACTCCTTAATGAGTCTAGTTTCAAATGAAATCAAATAGAACATATTTTGAATTCTGTACAATGATAAATTTGATTCGAAGTGAAGAGTGGTCAGATTAGTCAAATAGTGAAACAGGGGAAATTTAAGAAAAATCTGGTATTGATTGGCCAAACCTAAAATTCTGAAAATTTTATGGATGGAAGATATATGAGTCTATATTCAGGGAAAATTAACGGAAATTGATTTTGAGTTTTGTAGCTCCAGTTATAAATAATTTAGTGACTATTGCTCAGGAAAACAGCTTGTAGTGAATATGTGAATTTGTTGAAAACATTGATGAAACTATTTGAGTTGTTTATAAGCTATTGCTGAAATTGATGCACAAGATAAATATATGTATATGTGGTAAAGCCGAATGGCTAATGTGAAATATGTATGAGATATGTATATGTGGTAAAGCCGAATGGCTAATGTGAAATATGTATGAGATATGTATATGTGGTAGGAGATATGTATATGTGGTAAAGCCGAATGGCTAATGTGAAATATGTATGAGATATGTATATGTGGTAGAGCCGAATGGCTAATGTGAAATATGTATGAGATATGTATATGTGGTAGGAGATATGTATATGTGGTAAAGCCGAATGGCTAATGTGAAATATGCATGAGATATGTATATGTGGTAAAGCCGAATGGCTAATGTGAAATATGTATGAGATATGTATATGTGGTAAAGCCGAATGGCTAATGTGAAATATGTGTGAGATATGCATATGTGATAAAGCCGAATGGCTACTATGAAATATATATGAGATATGTATATGTGGTAAAGCCGAATGGCTAGTGTGAAATATGTATGAGATACGTATATGTGGTAAAGCCGAAGGGCTAGTGTGAAATATGTAGGAGAGGTGTGTATATTGTGGCCGAATGACCAAATGTGAAAGGTGTGTATTATTAGATATTTGATGAGGCAAATGAATTACAAATATGACAGTCGATGTGAATGTTGTAACATGTGATTAAATGTACATGAAACTTGGGAATATATTCCGGGTAAGACCCGATGATTACGTGTGGAGATTATGTCCGGGTAAGACCCGACGACTACGTGTGGAGATTATGTCCGGGTAAGACCCGATGACTACGTGTGGAGATTTTGTCCGGGTAAGACCCGATAACTTCGTGTGGAGATTTCATCTGAGCTAAAGGTCTCGCCGATAATCCGAGTAGAGGTTAAAGCTATAAGACTTCGTAATAAGAATTGCTTATAAATATATTCAATGCGAAAGGTTAAACAGGTATGTACTCCAAGTTTATATGTGAGTTTGATTTGAACTAAATCATAAGGTAGTTATGTGATGCATACGTGAGCAATCTATGAGACTATTCCTATGATTATGTGACATCGGATCAGTGTGAGAGGTTATGTGAAATTATGCAGCATATCTACGTCACATGAGCTCACTTTTATGTGAAAGTTTATCTGCCTATTGTATATGATGAGATGTGCATATTCGGTAAAGGGATGGTATGCCCGAAGGAAGAGTGAAATAAAAATACGAACAACTATGTTATAATTTGATTGTTATCTGTTGACACTGCTTAAAACTTACTAAGCATTGTAATGCTTACTCCGTTTACTTTGTTTTCTCTGTTTTATAGATCTCACTTCGAAGCTACAGGCTCGGGGATCGTCAGCAACTAGTCACACTATCACTATCCACTGCTTGTTACTGTTATGTTTTGAGTTATTTTATGGCATGTAAAGAATAGACCAGTGGCCGAGAATATCTTGGTTAATGTATATAAGCCATGCGAAAATGGCATCTTTTGAATGTGTACTTATAGAAGTTCAAATTGTATCCCTGACTGTCTTTAGTATTTATCTAAAGGAATGTTCAAAAAAAACAAAGAAAAATTCAAAATTTTTACTGTTCTGATATGAGTTTCAAGTCTGGTAATGCCCCTTTACCTATTCCGGCGACGGATACGGGATAGGGGTGTTACATTTTATTGGTATCAGAGCTACGGTTTAGTCGATTCTAGGACTAACGTAGCACGCGCGAGCCTATTTATACATGCCATAAAGTGATAAAGTGATAGTGTGATGATTTTTGACTATTAAAATGTGTTTGTTGTATTGTAATGAATCTTGATCCTGATCGAGCTGTAGCAAGCTTCTGACTATGAGAATTTGCGATATAACTTCACTTGGATATGCTTAAATTATTAAGTTGATCAGGTACGAGTCATGTACTCGTATTTGAATTTTGATTTGGATTGAATTATAAGGGTATAAGTGATGCAATTTTGAAAGAGTGTTACGACTATAAATGTGATCTTTGTATGTGGCTAGGGAACTGAAAGTTGAATGGTCGATAAGCATGTTGTGTTTGTATTCAAGTAATGTAAATGATATACTAAGGTGTATTGTTATATATGTATATGTACATGAGAATTGAGAGATATATAGCCGGGCTAAGTCCCGAAGAGCATTCGTGCTGGTATTATATCCGGGCTAAGTCCCGAAGAGCATTCGTGCTAGTGATATATAGCCGGGCTAAGTCCCGAAGAGCATTCGTGCTGGTGTTATATCTGGGCTAAGTCCCGAAGAGCATTCGTACTAGTGATATATAGCCGGGCTAAGTCTCGAAGAGCATTCGTGCTGGTGTTATATCCGGGCTAAGTCCCGAAGAGCATTCGTGCTAGTGATATATAGCAGGGCTAAGTTCCGAAGAGCATTCGTGCTGGTGTTATATCTGGGCTAAGTCCCGAAGAGCATTCGTGCTAGTGATATATAGCCGGGCTAAGTCCCGAAGAACATTCGTGCTGGTGTTATATCCGGGCTAAGTCCCGAAGAGCATTCGTGTTAGTGATATATAGCCGGGATAAATCCTGAAGAGCATTCGTGCTAGTGTTATATCCGAGCTAAGTCCCGAACAGCATTCGTGCTAGTGATATATAGCCGGGCTAAGTCCCGAAGAGCATTCGTGCTGGTGTTATATCCGGGCTAAGTCCCGAAGAGCATTCGTGCTAGTGATATATAGCCGGGCTAAGTCTCGAAGAGCATTCGTGCTGGTGTTATATCCGGGCTAAGTCTCGAAGAGCTTTCGTGCTGGTGTTATATCCGGGCTAGGTCCCGAAGAGCAATCATGCTGGTGATGTGTATTCGGGCCTTCGTGCCTAGTAGGCTTGGTGCCGGTAATTTGAACAAAGTTTAAGTGTTCATTACTATACGAATTCAAATTTAAATGAAAGGATATGTTTAAAAGTGTACATACATGATGTTTATAGACTTGGTTAAGTCATTTCAATGTGTAACAACAAATGAATAGGGGCACTATGTGTGCAAATGATTAGAGGCACTGAGAGTGCGAGTTCTTCAACCGAGCACTATGTGTGCGAGATCGGTCAATAGACATTAAGTGAGTAAAATAAGATTCATGTAAGACCTCGTATGGAACGAAGGCATTGATTTAAGATGGTGGATATGTTGCTAAGAAATGAATTCATGCTATAAATGTGTTACAGATTTAGTTTATGGAATGCTTGGTAAATGAAGTCAAATGTGCTATTGCTAAATGACCCTTAATTTTTGTTAATCATGTTCAAGAAATTATTTCGATTAAGTTCGACATTTGAAAATCTGTAAGAATTTTTAATGAATGCTGATAATTTTGGATATATGGGTTATGTGCTAAAATAAATCCCATGCCGGTATACTATATGAGGCTTATTGCCAAATCGATTGTATACGGGTATCGTTAACGGTGATTGAATGTGCTAAATAAATTCAATGTTCAGGTATGTGGAAGTTGATTTTCTGTTGGAAATAGGTTAAGTTGAATAGTGAGATATGATGGAGTAATAAAGGATATTTATTGGGACGTTTGAGTATATGTGTACTTTCGGTCAGGTTACAGCTTATACATGAATGAAAATGTGGGTTACAAATATGTGGGTTGATGATGTGAATTATACACGTTAATATGTGCTTAATATGTGTTTGAAATGCATTTGTGAATTAAATTAAGTGATTATTGCTTATGAAATCAAGAAAATGAGATATATGTGCATACTTTTAGAAATGTTTATGTATTTGTTTTAAGATAAGAAAATGATTTTATAGATCGATGCGAAATCAGTAATGAATTACAATTGCTATCGATGAGCTAATATTTATATGGATATAATTCAATAAGAGGACGTTACCCTAAACTATGCATCGGTAAAAATTTTCGGGGACGAAAATCCCTAAAGGGGAGGGGGAAGTTGTGACACCCCTAATCTGACCCTAGTTGAAATGTGGTTTCGGGACCATGAAACTGAGTTTTATAAATAATTGAAAGTTATATTCTATGTTCATGAGGTGAGTAAATGCATGTGTAAAAAAAATTTCAAGCATTTATTTTGCCATTTGTATGTGAAATTTTGAAACGGGACTTATGTGAAACATTGGTAAAATAGGTTAGGTAAATATATAAAGTGATCTAATAGAGCATGTATTCAAAAATGTGGACTTGCATGTCAATTAGACCATTTTTGAATGCAAATGGCCGGCCAACACATGCATGTAACAATGTGTTCTCTTGTCTCCATTTTTAATTGGTGGGAATCAAGGTATGATTTCATATGTTTTTCTTTGGATTTTGAGAAATTTAAATTGGTTTTAAAGCTCCTAAAATGACCCATGTATGTGATTTTGTGTTTGTGATGCATGAAGCATTCGGTCATGAGCTCAATGGGTTACATTGTGTATGTTTTGATAATTTGTAAGGAGAAATGTGACAGTCCTAATTCGACCCTAGTCGGAATGTGGTTTCGGGGCCACAAAATCGAGTCCCAAAATTTATTTAAAATTTGGTTGCGTATCCTCTATGTATATTAGTGCATGTGTGAAAATTTGATGTTTTAATTTAGACTTATAAAGGTGAATTTCATGTGATTGACTTAGTTGAGAACCTAAGAAAATATGATAGGGGAATATGTAAGTATCAAATGATAACACAGTGAGGAAACTTGGGTTTGCATGTCAAATCACCCAAACCTCAAGTAGTGGCCGGCCAAGCAAGGATGGTTCTTCCATTAAGTTGAATTTTTAATGATGCTATTATTAGTAAAAGATTAAAATAGATCAAAAAAAAAAGAAAGGGGAATAAAATAAGAAAGCAAGAGAAAGTCTTCATCTTCTTTCTTTTCTTGAAGTGTCGTGAGCTAGGGAAGGAGGGGAGAAATGTTCTAAGACATTCGGCCATCATAAGGGAAGATTAAGGTAGGATTCATGTTAGTTTTGTTAAATTTTTGTGAAAATCTAGCTAGTAGCCAATGTCTTATCATGTCCCATATGTTAATTTTCTACCTAAATAAGTAATTAAATGGCATACGGTTAGGGAGAGGTAAATGCTAAGAGTATGGTGCTTTTGATGTTGTGAAGGGAAATAATAGGAAGGTGAAAGAAGATTTAGGTAGAAATGTAGTTATATGTGGATTTATATGATGTTACAAATAGATGTGAAGCTATCCTAGATTAGAAGAAAAAAAAAATCGGCCAAGTGTTCATGGGAGGAAACTATGTGTTTGAAAGAATAAAAAATGATACTATAATTGATAGTATAGGTATTCGGCCATTTAATCAAGTGTATAGGTGATGTTAGATCTAATTTTAGCATATTCGGCTATATAAGTATGCCCATTTGTGATATTACCTTTGATTGTATAAAATCGACTAAAATGGGTAGTTAGTAAGGGTGGTTACCTAATATACAAATATGTATATGTGTATGTGTAATGGGATTATTGATAGTAATGATATTACATGGTTATTAGCCGAATGGCCCAAAAGCATAAGGTAGAAAGCTCAAGAGGTTAAAGGAGGGGAATCAAGCAAGGGCAAAGCAAAGAACATCGAGTAGCCGAGTTGGAACCGTTTTACCCAACACAAAGTAAGTTCTTAAGTATTTGAGTTTGATTCCTTTGTAAGTTTTAAGTGATTAAATGTTGAGTAAATTCAAGCATAATAGGACATAATGAGTTGATTTAATAAGATATGATGTGGCCATGATATGTTTTAAACTCAAATGGTAAGTTCATAAGTGTTTGGACTTGGAAATTTAAGAGCAAATTGTAATAATTTGTTTGGGACAGCAGCAGTAACGTGGTTTTAGAAAATCACCATAAATTGTTGGTGTGGAATTATAGGCTGAATAAAATATGTAATCAAAGCTTAATTAGTCTAGTTTCTTGTAAAAGAGACCGTGTGAGCAAAGAAATTTCCTATAAATAGATATTTAAAGTTGTGTGAGACAGTGTCAGAATGACTCCGAAATCCCCTGTTCTGTTTTTAGAAAATCATTATAATTTGTACAAAAATGTTTATAAGATAAAATTTATATGCTTAGACTCCTTAATGAGTCTAGTTTCAAATTAAATGAAATAGAACATATTTTGAATTCTGTAAAATGATAAATTTGATTCGTAGTGAAGAGTGGTCAGATTAGTCAAACAGTGAAATAGGGGAAACTTTAAGAAAAATCTGGTATTGATTGGCCAAACCTAAAATTCTGAAAATTTTATGGATGGAAGATATATGAGTCTGTCTTCAGGGAAAATTAACGAAAATTGATTTTGAGTTTTGTAGCTCCAGTTATAAATAATTTAGTGACTATTGCTCAGGAAAACAGCTTGTAGTGAATATGTGAATTTGTTGAAAACATTGATGAAACTATTTGAGTTGTTTATAAGCTATTGCTGAAATTGATGCACAAGATAAATATATGTATATGTGGTAAAGCCGAATGGCTAATGTGAAATATGTATGAGATATGTATATGTGGTAGGAGATATGTATATGTGGTAAAGCCGAATGGCTAATGTGAAATATGTATGAGATATGTATATGTGGTAGGATATATGTATATGTGGTAAAGTCGAATGGCTAATGTGAAATATGTATGAGATATGTATATGTGGTAAAGCCGAATGGCTAATGTGAAATATGTATGAGATATGTATATGTGGTAAAGCCGAATGGCTAATGTGAAATATGTGTGAGATATGTATATGTGATAAAGCCGAATGGCTACTGTGAAATATATATGAGATACGTATATGTCGTAAAGCCGAATGGCTAGTGTGAAATATGTATGAGATACGTATATGTGGTAAAGCCGAAGGGCTAGTGTGAAATATGTAGGAGAGGTGTGTATATTGTGGCCGAATGACCAAATGTGAAAGGTGTGTATTATTAGATATTTGATGAGGCAAATGAATTACAAATATGACAGTCAATGTGAATGTTGTAACATGTGATTAAATGTACATGAAACTTGGAAATATATTCCGGGTAAGACCCGATGATTACGTGTGGAGATTATGTCCGGGTAAGACCCGATGACTACGTGTGGAGATTTTGTCCGGGTAAGACCCGATAACTTCGTGTGGAGATTTCATCTAAGCTAAAGGTCTCGCCGATAATCCGAGTAGAGGTTAAAGCCATAAGACTTCGTAATAAGAATTGCTTATAAATATATTCAATGCGAAAGGTTAAACAGGTATGTACTCCAAGTTTATATGTGAGTTTGATTTGAACTAAATCATAAGGTAGTTATGTGATGCATACGTGAGCAATCTATGAGACTATTCCTATGATTATGTGACATCGGATCAGTGTGAGAGGTTATGTGAAATTATGCAGCATATCTATGTCACATGAGCTCACTTTTATGTGAAAGTTTATCTGCCTATTGTATATGATGAGATGTGCATATTCGGTAAAGGGATGGTATGCCCGAAGGAAGAGTGAAATAAAAATACGAACAACTATGTTATAATTTGATTGTTATCTGTTGACACTGCTTAAAACTTACTAAGCATTGTAATGCTTACTCCGTTTACTTTGTTTTCTCTGTTTTATAGATCTCACTTCGAAGCTACAGGCTCGGGGATCGTCAGCAACTAGTCACACTATCCACTGCTTGTTACTGTTATGTTTTGAGTTATTTTATGGCATGTAAAGAATAGACCAGTGGCCGAGAATATTTTGGTTAATGTATATAAGCCATGCGAAAATGGCATCTTTTGAATGTGTACTTATAGAAGTTCAAATTGTATCCCTGACTGTCTTTAGTATTTATCTAAAGGAATGTTCAAAAAAAAAAGAAAAATTCAACTGTTCTGATATGAGTTTCAAGTCCGGTAATGCACCTTTACCTATTCCGGCGACGGATACAGGATAAGGGTGTTACAATATGAACTCACCAATTTGCTTTCATTCAATTCTCACATAGGTTCTGTACGTACTTTTATTACTTATTCCGACAGTTTTTAATTTCTCATCTTGACTATGCCCGTTGAACCCTTTGGAATTCCTAAGGATACTCGGATATCACATAAGCTCACACAGTGTCATATCCCGAATATGATCTTACATGTTATCACATATCGATGCCACTTTCTGGACAGGGTATTATACAAAATAATATAATGATACCTGTAACATCCTGATTTTGGGCTTAATCGGAACAGTGGTTTTGGGACTACAAATTCGATGAGTAAAATTTCATTTTTATTATATTTTTATGGTCTATGATTTCACAAAATAATTTTGTGAAAATTTCGTTCAAAAATTTTGACGTTTAGGCACTCAATTTAGTAAAAAGGACTAAATTGTAAAAAGTGAAAAAGTTGAGTTTTACATGTTAGAGGTGTCTAATTGTCATGAAATTTTAAATGGAAGGTCCTTAAATGATAGTAAACCATTGTTTAACTTTTTGGACAAAAATGGCCTTGGTTGGGTAAAATTTGAAAGAATAGTAAAAAGGGCATTTTGGTCATTTAAGGGTAAAATGAATTAAAAGATAAATTTTAAACCCAAAATGTGTCCCTTTCTTCTTGATACTGCAGAATTTACCAAGAGCAACCATGATTAGGGTTTGGCCAAGCTTCCAAGCTTAATAGTAAGTGATTCTGAGCTCCGTTTTTAATGTTCTATATATTTTTGAAATTCCAGTAACATGATCTGCTCATTTCTACCATTATTTTGAGCTAGGATTTATGTTTAAAAAATTACCCATGAATGATATGCATGTATTTTTATGTTTAATGGTAGAATATGAAGCTTGAAATTGTGTTAAACAACTTTTGCTAAGCGATTTTACATGAAAACGAATAAAACGACATAATCGGTAAAAATACCCAATGTTCATAAGTACATGTTAGAGTGAGAATTTTATGTTTCCATAGAAGGGAAATGATCAGCATGTCATAAAACATAAGAAAATAGGAAGAAATTTAATTTCCGAACATTGGGGCAAAAGTGCAAATTTGTAAAAGTTTAGGGGTCAAAATGAAAATTTGTAAAAATATGATTTTTAGACCCATATGAATAGTGTGACTAATTATTAGGTTAAATGTGATATTATAGGTCAAGGAAATCGAGATTTGGGCTTAAATTGGAAAAATACAAAGTTATGGACTAGAATGGTAAATTGTCATTTCTGGATCTGAGGTAATTCGCGTGATTTAATAAGCCTATTATTCATGATATTATTGATATACATGAAATATAATTTGTTATAATTGTATTGAATTTGATGTTAATAGAAATTTGATGGGATATGATATTTAAAAGAAATTGGTGATTACCGAGAATATGAGATCTTGCATATGTTGCAATAAAGGTTGTCCCTAAAGGATAATCTTTTGATCTCATTATGAAAAGGAAATGTACGCCTTGTGTGTACAATGTGAAAAGTAGTAGCTTCGGCTACCTGATCAGTGAAAAGTGGTAGCTTCGACTACCTGATCAATGAAAAATGGTAGCTTTGGCTACCTGATCAGTGAAAAGTAGTAGCTTCGGCTACCTGATTAGTGAAAAGTGGTAGCTCCAGCTACCTGATTAGTGAATAATGATAGCTTCAGCTATCGAATGTGAAAAGGGAGAGCTTCGGCTATCAAATTTGGAAAGGAAATGTATACTTTGTGTATACCATTTGAAAAGGTTAGGTATACTTTTTGTATACCATATGAAAAGGAAAGGTATACTTTGTGTATATCATATGAAAAGGTAAGGTATACTTTGTGTGTACCACTCAGAAAGAAATGTACACCTCGAGTGTACAACTGGAAAAGGAAAGGTCCATTGGAAATTCAACGGGTATCATAATAATGATGCAATGAAAGTCCCAAGATGGGCGTGGTGATAAAGATAAAGTTAGTTGATATGCTATGGATATGTACAGGTACGTACATTATACTCATAAGTGATGCCTTACTGAAATGTGATAAATGATGAGTAAGCAAATTCATGCATATATATGTGTCTACATGATAAACAAGTGAAAAGATTTGAAAGATGAATCATCCTCATACTTATGATTATGAATTGTGTTGCAATATCATGTTAACTTACATTGTGTAATTGAATATGAGATTTATGAAATAATGAGTCCATGATCAATGTGACAATGGAATTATGATAGCTATTGTGATTTTTGCACCAAAATAGTGTTGAACAACAGCAGTAGCCCGAATTTGAAAAATAACCATAAATGGTGGAAGTCGAATTAGAGGCTGAATAATATATGAAATTAAAGCTTAATGAGTCTAATTTCACATAAAGGAAACTATGTAAGTAAAATAATTTTTTATTATGAGATATTTGAATTCTTGTGAGATAGAGTCAGAATGAGTTCGAAATCCCCTGTTCTGAGTTGGGAAAATCACTAGAAATTGTGAAAAAATAATTATGAGTTATAAATCATATGAATAAAATCATTAATGAGTATACTTTTAGGATAAAGAGACTGGAACATTATCCAAGTCTCGTACTATGAGATAAATAAATTTTAGTGAAGAAAGGTCGAAGCTGTCAAATAGCAAAATAGGGGAGATTTTGAATAATAAAATGTACTTATTGGCTGGATCAAAAATTCTGAAAATTTTATGGTGGAAATATATATGAGTCTAGTTTCTGGGAAAATTTACGGATATTAGTTTGAAGTTTTGTAACTCTAGATATAAATGATTTAGTGACTGTGACTCAAGAAAGCAGCTTAACCAGAACATGTGTAAATGTACAATTGGGTTAGTTTTACTATGGAAAGCGTGTTAGTAAATTGCTTATTATTATTTCATGCGAGCTTACTAAGCGTAAAGCTTACCACCTCCTTTCCATTTCTTTTAGTGTTGTCAGGTTAGCTCAGGGTTGGAAATTGTCGGAGGCAGCATCACACTATCAAGCCAACACCTTGAGAGTATAAACACATACACTAGAATTATCAAGTGAGTGGCATGTATATGGATCTAGTTTTATAACATGTGTTATTATAACTTGGCCAAATATATTGGTCTTTAGTGAGCTAATGATTCTGACTTATAAATCTAGCTAGTGTCTGATATTGGTGATGTGCATATGCTTGTGTGCCATGCATGGTTGGTAATATATTATGTGTTGTTGTGAGAATGCCATGCTTGTGTCTTGATTGTGAATATATAATTACTCAAATATGCCATGTAAATTGCTATGAAAATGTATAAGTGTATGTAGGTAATTAAGGGTGACAATTGGCTTAGAAAATGGCCTTGAAATTGTCCACACGGATAGATACACGGGCTTAAGCACATGGGCGTGTGCCTTGGCCGTGTGAGTTCATGACCAAATGGATAGAAAGCTCCATGGGCATAGGACACGAGCGTGTCCCAAGCTACATGGACGTGTGTGACCACACGGCCCAATCCACACGGGCGCATGACTCTCCGAAGTAAGAAAATTAGTTAAGTTGCCCATAGATTTTCAAAGTTCTTGGTTTAGTCCCGAACCACCCCAATGTATGTTATAGGCTTCGAAGGCCTGTATAAGGTATGATATGTATGTGTTTAAGATTTTCTAATTTTGGACTAAATTTTGTGGCCCGATTTTGCATGTTGTGAATGTTTAAGTCCGGTAATGCCTCGAACCCTATCCTGACGTTGGATACGGGTGAGGGGTGTTACAATGCCAATGTCCCAGACATGGTCTTACACGTAATCGCATAATGATGCCAATGTTCCAGATATGGTCTTACTCATAATCGCAATACAATGCCAATGTCCCAATATGGTCTTACATGTAATCTCATCTCAGTAATCCTAATGTCATGACATTTGTACCCTATACTATTCCTAAGGTTCGTACGGGACTTTTGGACATCATAACTCGGTCGATTTTGACTCGTAATCATAACCATTCATCATTCAATTCAATTCAATAATAAATAAGTATTTATAACACAGGTTAAATAGTTTATTATCATACGAAAACCTCATTCGCTGTAACGACAAATTAGCTCGACTAATTCGATACTTTCCCGTTCTGGATCCGAATCTCATTTTTCTCAATCTATATAATAAAAAATTTAGTTATTTAATCATTAATTCATCCAATCTAACACAATTTACACATTTTTGCAAAACTACACTTTTCCCCTATTATTTCACATTTTTGCAATTTTGTCCTTAACACATAAAATATAAAATTCATGAAATTTAAACAATCCCATGCTTATCCGAATATTACCCAATTAAAAATTAGCCCATAATTTCACTTCATTCTTACTTTTAACCACATAATTTCATAATTTCACAAATTAGTCCATAATTTGCATTTTTACTCAAAATCACTTTGTAAAATATGTAAAACTATCATCTAACTTCCATATTTCATCATCAATCATCAAAAAGCATGAATATTCATCAATGGAACCTCATAAAATCATGAGAGATTTTGAAATTAAAGGTAGGGGCTAGCTAGTACTCGATGCAACAATCTCAAAAACGTAGAAATTATTAAAAACAGAACAAAATTGAACTTACATGCATTCAATTCTCCATGGCCGAATGCTTCAAGCTATAATGGCTTTCTCTTCTTCCATTTCAGTTGATGAAACAAGAGAAATAAAAATGCATGTGTTATTTTGTTTTTTAACTGAACTTATTAACTAATTTACCAAAATACCCTTTGATTAAAACATTAAAAATTCACTATTTCATGCATAGAACCGTCTGCTTGCATTATAAAAGGGCTATTTGCAACATAAAACCTTTAACTATTTAATTTCATAGCCGTTAGATACTTTTAACTAATAGAACACAAGTTTTACCCTTTACGCGATTTAGTTCTTTTTACCGAATTAACCACTCAAACGGTAAAATTTCTTTATGAAAGTTTCACACAATAATTCTATCATTCTGTAAATCATAATAAAATATTAAAAATAAATATTTTGACTTCGGATTATGGTCCCGAAACCACTATTCTGATTAACCCTAAAAAAAGGGGCTGTTACAACTCTCCCCCTTAGGGATTTTCGTCCCCGAAAATCTTATTAGAGAATAGATTAGTAATTTGTTTTCGTTTGCCTCATTAATTTCACACATAGCTACAGATTTCTCAAATCTTTAATCTCACAAGCTAAGATTTTTTATTTGTTCTTTGCTATACGTCATATCAAGCCGAGTTTCTACTTCTGAAAGAGATATTATAGACAAAGGTCTTATCTATATCATCACATCATATATATATAAGAAACACATTATGGATCTTCTCAAGTTCTGATAATAATCTCATACAGCCCGATTAATCACAAAATCAACTTCTCTTTATAGCTAAATTGAGAAATTCTATTCCCACTAGAATACTTTCACAAATACTCAGTTTTCTAACTGAAATTCAATGCTTTTACGTATCAAGTCTGCATATGTTTTCTGCCAATTTGAAACTGCTTTTAGACTGTTAGGAATTACTTCCATTTCTCCTCAGTCTTTCTAATCACATCGACCCCAGAATTCTTTTTATCAAAATTCGATTCAATACAACGAAGTTCAATAATTGCAACCATACCATACTCATACAATGCTATCTTAATATTCATCTCATACCTATTATTATACACAAACTTAACCAATAATAAATGTCTTTCTCCTTTCAAGTTCTAAAACAAAGTAGCAAAATATATTTTCGAAAATCTAAATCACTTTTCATACTAACTATCACATTGAGGATAGTAAACAGTGTTACAAAGCAAACCCATACCCAAAGCTCACTGTAGTTTACTTCAGTAACACGATATAAACCTCGTATCTCCAATTGAAAAATGAAAACTGGCACTCTGTAAAAAAAAATTAACCATCTCAGGAATGTATGACTCAACTAGTCTATCAAGAGAGAAATTCGTACATACGGAGATAAAATATGCAGATTTCTTCAAATTTCAACAATAGTTCAAATAACATTTGTCTTTTTCGGTGATAAGAATAATCCCATTACAAAAATTCATCAAAATTCTATTTCATTTCTACTCAGTTATCAACACATGCTGTAACAGTTCTGAAGACACTCGATAATTAGGTTTAACCTGTTGAATAATTAGACATTTGGATATAATGTTAGAAGTATCACTTTTTATACTTATTCACTAATACAACTGTCTTAGATTATTATACATCTTAGTACTCCACGAATGGATAGATGATTACCACTGTGCTAGATGTCACAATTATTGTAAAATCTCTGGATTTCTTGGTATATGAACTCTATCTCGACACAATGAACAATTTTCGGTTCCAATTTGAAATTTTGAATCAGAAATCAATTTACGTTGTACCCTTTTTAACTTGTAATTCACTGAAATACTTCTTAGCATCACAAATTCGCTGATTAAACATCAATTTAGTTTCTAGCTTAGCCAATAACTAATCATCTGATTAGATCAATCCCATGTTTATTGGTTGTAAAACACACAAAGATTTCTGGCTCACAACATCCGAGACTATAATCGTTTGCCCAGGGTGATAATATATCACTGACTCACAATCTTTCAACAGTTCAAGCCATCATTACTGTCTCAAATTCAGATCTTTCAGAAACATCAATTATTTAAAACTCTTGCAGTCTTCAAAAGGTTACATTACTCAACAAACAATTAATGTCGCTAACTATTCAACACAAATACCATTTCAACCACCTCTAATTCTCATGTCGAATAACTTTTTAACCTATGCAGGCTAAACCAAAACTGATGCTTCAATTAACAATGTCTTCAATTGTTTACCACTTTATTAATAAATATCATATCATGTAGACTACACAAGCATGATCTACAAAAACATTTCTCAATAAAAATATTCTGATAGATATAATTCTGTATCATGTCTTCTAGAATATGAATTTTGCATTCAAAATATTCATCTATTTACCCGTGAAAGTTTAAAGTTTATTTCCACCCTGCGGATAGATTCAGATACAAGTAACTTGATTAATCCTTCAAGAAATTAATCCAATCAAACTAGACAACTGAATCAATCTCAACTGTCAAGCAATAACTTTTCAATTATTAATCAATGAAGCTTTGAACTATACTGAAGCCACAACCATTAGATAGATTAAAATCATAGTTCCATAATAAGGCTGACATCTCAATCGTATAGATATATAATGTGCTAGTTATCAATAATGCATTTTAAACACAAGAGAAATTTGAATATGATTTCAGTAGCAACCAGTATAGAAACACAACCTCTATAAATCTGAGAAATATACCACTGTACTCCCAGGATCAAACTAGAAAATTTAAATCATATTAGATATGGTCATCTCCGTCAAAAAAGATCTCTTGTAGACAATCACATAGAATTATAAGAAAACCAAGATATTGTAATCCCAAATATAATACTATACTGAACTTTTTGAGAAAGCCTTCATATCAGATGGTAAATATCTCGATGATGTCTCAGAGGAAATCCAGAAGTAAAGCATCACTCATATGCATTGGAATCAACGGTAGCAGAAGCAATATAATCTTCATGTATTTTCAACAGAACAATAACCAATAGAAACAGAATACTAACATCATACAAATTTTACCGTCGATATTCTATTGACACAATGTAATAAATTACCAAAGAAAAAAATAATGCCGATCATAACCCGAACAGCCCAACAATGCTTTAGTATATCAGTATTTAAATAACGTTCTCATATGATAAGAATTTCACTTGAAAATATACAGTTACACATACCTATGAGGATAAGTGTACACAAAGAATGCCCAGAATAAACCATAGTAACTGCCCGACTATAATCACTGCACTCAGCTATCATTTCAATTCAAACATTATTCCACTATCTAATTTTATCATCACTGATTTCACATTATCCCATTACTAACAGAAATCAATTCAGAAGAACTTCCAATTAATAGTTTATTTAGACATCAAACCTGAATACTTTCATCTCATCGAATTCAACTTCTTTAATAGTGACTTTGCATATTACAAATGGCCTTCAACGCGATTCATTATCTTTTCTGTTACTGTTTTCACTTGCGGACTCATTCTCTTATCTGATCACAGTACTAATCCTTCAAATCATGAAACTCTATAATTTTACACTTGTAAATTTGTTTAATCTATATAATTCGGATTTCATTGCAATACTTTACCGATGAGGGGGTGAGGGTTGTAAAGCCTAAAATTTAACTCTCATACAATATGCACATCACACATACTAGTATGAATGGCCAGTTCATTACTAATTCCACATCCTCAAAATACTTAACAATCATTTATTTATAATCACTTTTGTACTTAACACATAGCTTATACGCTAAATCAAATCATTAATTCACAATGAAAATATTCACATAACAATCATAAACCAAACATCACAACTCATATACTTATATAATTATAATATTTATGAATAGCAGAATATCATGTACTCTGATTCATACTTTTATGAGTTTCAACTCATCATAATCACATTTTCACTCAAACAATTGAGTATAACATTCTGCACTATCGGAGTTAGCTCGGTTGGAAAGCACATTTGTCTAATTAAAACAATTCTCATCAGAATCGGGAGATATCACACTATCACAGGTTAAATATGGCATGTATAGCTAGACTCTCACTTGCTACGCTAGTCCTAGAATCGACTAAACTGTAACTCTGATACCAATAAAATGTAACACCCCTAGCCCGTATCCGTCGCTGGAATAGGGCTACGAGACATTACCTATCAATCACAATATAAATTATTCATTTTCACATAAACATCAATCAAATATATTCACAATGTCCGTTATAAGACTCTACGAGACCTTAAAACATGCTTGGAAGAGGTTCGGGACTAAACAGATAACATTTGCAAACTTTAAAAATCTCATAAAAATTTTCAAACATTCAAGGGTCACACGCCCATGTGAACAAGCCATGTGCCTCACACGGCCACCAGACACGCCCGTGTCACAGGCCGTGTGAAAATAGGGCATACATACTGACTTGAGTCACACGGCGTACCACACACCCATGTGCCTGGCCTGTGTAACAATCTGACTTAATTCAGAATAAGCTTTAGGGAACACACGACCATGTACCAAGGCCATGTGTCACACACAGTCGAGCCACACGTCCGTGTGCTCAGCCATGTGGAGTGAAAATAGGCTTGGTTTAAGCCACATTTCTCTCCCTTCTCATGCATACCTAAAACACAACATTTTGCACTGATTCAATACATTAATATGCAACCAAAACATGTCATTTTATGCACCAAACATGTCACAGCAATTCCCTTTATTTTCAACAACTCAAATCATAACCATTTCCTATACAAAACACATACCAAAACTAGCATGATTCATTTCTCATTTCTCACCTATTCCATCACATACCAAAACACATATCACATTCATTAATTCAACCTATTTCAAATATGTATTTTATCATCATCAATCACACACCAAGCTTGACTCATAAATCATCTACTAATCATTCCTTGATCAAGTTTAAAATCATGCATTATATAAGCAAGTACTCATCACTTACCAAATAATCAAATAAAAAATTTGAACCATCACCAAGTATTCCAAATTATTCCATAACATAAGACATCCTTTACACATCAAAATAACATCATTTTCAAGCCACATCTTTTGGCTAATTGTATCAAATACATAGGCATTAGTTGCCAAATTAATTGCACTCATCAAATAATCATAAAGCCTATACATGCCATATAACAAATATCACAAAGCTCATAAGTACCAAACCATAGTTAGATAGTGTGATGAGATCTCTGATGACTTCTAACCCGAGCAAGCCTTTGAAACTCTATAAACATAGAAAAGAAAACAAAGTAAGCTATATAGCTTAGCAAGCTCGTATGGTAATAAACTCATATTATTAAATAACCGCGTTTTAAATAATTACTCAGAACATGATATAATTCATATGATTTTTTCATTCTATCTCAAATTCATGTACATAGTTAATCAAGATTTTCATGTGTTTATTCATTCAAAACATGTATGGTTTGAATACTTCTTAGCAATTCATTCATATTTTTATATGCATAAGCAATTTTATATATAAACTTTATTCAATTTAATATTCATCGATTTTCCAATACCATAGTCCAACTATGGTCTTACTCATATGTTGCCAATGACCTGCTTTGGTCTTTCTTTCATGTGCCATAACTCGGTTATGGTCTTATTAGTCAATTGCCATAGCTCAACTATGGTCTTATTTGGCAACTTACCTTTCTCAATTCATACTTTTCATTTAATAACTCAACATTTATTCAATTCATACTTCATTCTAATAAAATGAACACATTTTGACATAATACGTACTTATACACAATTTTTTCTTATTTAATATACATGATACAATATGAACTCACCAATATACTTTCATTCGATTCTCACATAGGTTCTCTTCGTACCTGTTTTACTTATTCCGATCATACTTAATTTCTTGTCTTGACATACCCGTTGAACCCTTCGGAATTGCTAAGAATACTCGGATATCACATAAGCTCATACAATGCCATATGTCAGATATGGTCTTACATGTTATCACATGTCGATGCCACTGTCCCGGAGATGGTATTATATAAAATCATATAATGATGCCAATGTCCCAGACAAAGTCTTACACTTAATCGCATAATGATGCCAATGTCCCAGACATAGTATTACCCATAATCGTAATACAATGCCAATGTCCCAGACATGATCTTATATGTAATCTCATCTCGGTAATCCTAATGTCATGATATCCTATAGTATTCCTAAGGTTCGTACGGGACTTTCGGACGTCCTAACTCTGTGGATTTCGACTCGCAATCATAACCATTCATCATTCAATTCAATTCAATAATAAATAAGTATTTATAACACAATTTAAATAGTTTATTAGCATACGAAAACCTCATTCGCTGTAACGACGAATTAGCTCTACTAATTCGATACTTTGTTCTCTCCCGTTCTAGATCCGAATCTCATTTTTCTCAATCTATATAATAAAAAATTTACTTATTTAATCATTAATTCATCCAATTTAACACAATTTACACATTTTGGCAAAATTACACTTTTCCCCTATTATTTCACATTTTTTGCAATTTTGTCCTTAACACATAAAATATAAAATTCATGAAATTTAAACAATCCCATGCTTATCCGAATATTACCCAATTATAAATTAGCTCATAATTTCACTTCATTCTTACTTTTAACCACATAATTTCATGATTTCACAAATTAGTCCATAATTTGCTTTTTTACTCAAAATCACTTTGTAAAATATGTAAAACTATCATCTAACTTCCATATTTCATCATCAATCATCAAAAAGCATGAATATTCATCAATAGAATCTCATAAAATCATGAGATATTTCAAAATTAAAGGTATGGGCTAGCTAATACTTGATGCAACGATCTCAAAAACGTAGAAATTATTAAAAACGGAACAAAATTGAACTTACATGCATTCAATTCTCCATGGCCTAATGCTTCAAGCTATAATGTCTTTCTCTTCTTCCATTTTTGTTTGAAGAAACAAGAGAAATACAAACGCATGTGTTATTTTGTTTTATTTAACTGAACTTATTAACTAATTTACCAAAATACCCTTTGATTAAAACATTAAAAATTCACTATTTCATGCATAGAACCGTCCACTTGCATTATAAAAGGGCTATTTTCAACATAAAACCCTTAATTATTTAATTTCATAGCCATTAGATACTTTTAACTAATAGAACACAAGTTGTACGCTTTACGCGATTTAGTCCTTTTTACCGAATTAACCACTCAAACGGTAAATTTTTTTTTGAAATTTTCACACAATAATTCTATCATGTTGTAAGCCATAATAAAATATTAAAAATAAATATTTTGACTTCGGATTATGGTCGCGAAATCACTATTCTGATTAACCCTAAAAAAATAGGTTGTTACAATTAGCATATCATTATCACTTTCATTTGGCATGTATATCGTGCCCACAGCACAACAAAATTCACAATAGTCATCACACATGTTTCATATCACAATATCGCATCATAATAATCAATCCAAAATTATTCACATAATCACATAATTTTCCAAAATAAAATAAGGGCAATGGAAAGCTTATACTCGAAACTTAGGATAGGGGTTTAGGTTATTCCTAAGCTCCCAATTAACACTATGAATCGTGTCTACAAGTAGCAATTCCAAAAACTCACCAATCACGATTTCGCCTAATTGTTGACAGCTTAAACTAGCTTTTCCTTACCTTTTTCCTTGCTCATAGAAGGCTCCAATGGTTTTAATGCTTCGACAAGGTAAATCACACAACAACACAATCAACAATCAACCAAAGACTCACTTCAAACAATCAAAACACAAGCCTAAGTTAAATTCTCTTGTAATCAAAACCTTCGACATAACAAATTTGAATTTCAATTATCTCTGTCTATACTTAATATTTTTTCCTAAAACTAATTTTTTTCATCTAATTATTCACCTACTACTGATTCTCAGCCTTTAAACTACTTAGAACCACCCAATTCATGGTATCAAAATTTTCGACATGTTTAAGGTAATTTTTACAAAAATTCATTGAAATGTTGGAAATCTTCAATGAAAACTTAAAGTAAGTTTAGAAAACTTCTAATCATATCAAAACTGATTGAAAAACACTTTGAAACCACATTTTTACCCAAAATCCTAAATCTACCATTAACGACCTAATTTTTGGCTTTTATTTAAAACATGCTATTTATTGGCTAAAAAATCAATTTAAAGGATCAAATAACATAAAAAAAACTAATAAGGAATAGAATCGTTACCTTAGTTGAAGAAAAATGAACATTTGATCAATAACCAAAAAAACCCAAAAAATCAACAATGGAGAAATTTATGGTGTTCTTGGATTTTTTCTTGAAATACTATGGAGGTTTATGACTTGGGGAGTGATAGAAATCTAAGGTATTAAGTTTTGGAATCAAAATTGAATGAGAGGAGCTTTGGAATGCAATGGACGACAAAACAAAAGTATGGAGAAGAGATTAACGCGGGTTTTACAAAGATGAAGGGGAAAATAGGGTGAAAGTTAAAATTTCGTTTAATTACCTTTTAAAAACTCATAATTCAGACTCTTAAAAATCAGTCCTTATTTCAAAATTGAAAGTCATTTGAACATTATTTTTAAAAATTGATTTAATTTTCAAAGATTCACAGACAAAAACAATTCTGGGTTATCATAATTCTAAATTTTCGAACCCATTCCGAGCCAAAATTCCTAATTTATCCTCTAAACTTCTAGGCCCAATATTGGGGTGTGACAATGATTACATGGTTTATATTAACTTGAATGTCAATTGTCTGTAGTTGCTCCGGCAACGACTTTAGCATCCTGTAATTCGAACTCGGCGATCGGGTTGGGCAAGGGGTGTTACATTAAGACCTTGTATCTTCTTTTAATCAAATTCTTCTTATTCTACACTCTTGTCAATTTAGTTATTGTACCATTTATTACAACTTAATCAATTTAATTATTAAATAATCTCATTTCTTAGTCTCATGTTCAACTTATAATTTCCTTGTTAAATTTTTCGGGCAACTCGATTTAGAGAATTCAATCTCAAATCTGACTTTTTCAACACTGACGAACATTGGGTCGTTACATATTCCTTGTTGAGCTAGGTGGACAGATCTAAGTTAAATTTATGTATATGTGCTAACCTTTCTTCAATCGAATCAAAAACTAATTCTCGTAACTATCTAATCAAACCTTAATTAATTATCTTTAATATTAATTAATTCAATTAAATAACTTACACAATACAATTCTAGTTCTGTTAAAATCATCTCAACTTTATTGTATTAGAAATTAATTTATTTGTTCAAATAAAGTATAACAACGATGAATATTCAAATTTTCATTTTGGACTAAATTATTTACTTTGTTTTCATCCAATTAAATGTTACACAAAGGAATTAAATTAAATTTCATGTCATCACTTGCCTTCTCGAGAAAATGTATTTATTGTGGAGGGTAATTCATGCAATCTATTATGCTATCCATACAGAGTTATAATGAGCTAGTAGAGGGATAGATCGAACATAGATAATTGGGACTTAAGTAATAGGCTAAACTACACTACAGGTCACTTTAAAATAGCATTGTTCCTATATTTTCCCCCTAATTTTGTTTTAATCTAATCACTTTAATTAAGAAATTGCTCAAATTGGTCACTAGAAACACAAAAATTTACACACTTTTTCGTACCCTTTTTAACTTAAAATCATGCGAATTCGATTAAATTCTTGTCGACAAATAATTAATTTTTATAAAATAATTAAAGTGCACTTAAAATATGAACATGTTTAAATTTATTTAATTTTATAATTATTTTTGGTGAATTTTGGTTATTTTCGACAGATTTGTGCAAAAGGCGAAAAATGGCTCGGCAGACACTACCAGAAGCACAAAACTGAGAAGTAATTAGAAGTATCGAGGAAAATTAATTTCCAGCCTAGGACGGTCCAATTATGTATATTAATTCATAATATAATTAATTTTAATTTATACCCAATTTAATTTGGGCTAAATAAATTATTATTAATTAATTATGGAAAAAGTGGTCCAGTTGAACTGAACTAGCCAGGGATTGGGCAGCGTAAAACCATCCATATGCTGACCCAAATTAGCTTATTAGCTGATTAATTAATCTTGCAAAGAATCCCTTGAAGACTTATCAAAGTTGCATTCAAGCCCCTTGTAACATCCTCAAATAGGGCCTAGTCGGAATGGTGGTTTCGGGACTACAAATCCAACATCAAAATATTTACTTTATGATTATTATGAGGCCTAGAAAATGAGTATATGCATGTGTTAAAGTTTAATGAAGAAATTCTTTGAGTAAGGTGTTTAATTGAAAATTAGGGACTAAATTGAATAAATTTCAAAACTTGAATTCTAGAAGTAATTTGTATAAAATTGCTTTGGGTTATGAATTAGAAGGTCTTTGAGAGCAATTTGCCCAAATTCTAAGTTTTTGGACAAAAATGGGCTTGCATGGATGGAATTTTAAAGAAAGGGCTTAAGAGCATTTGGGTCATTTGGTATTTTAATGAAATAAAATGGGAAAAATGAACCAAAATCAGCCCATTCTCTTCCTTGTACAGCTGAAACTTTAAGGGTTTCCATAGCTAGTGTTTTCAAGCTTTCCAAGCTTAATAGCAAGTGCTCCCAAGCCCAATTTTTCATGCTCTTTATATTTTTGAAATCCCGGTAGCTTGCTCTCTCCATTTCTACCCATATTTCATGCTAGGGTTCATGTTTAAAAATTTACCCATGCATGAGTTGGTTGTATTTTGATGGATTATGGAGGAATATGAAAGATGAATGTGTATTAAACAGCTTTTCCTAGTTGATTTTCATGAAAAACCCTTATAAGGACTATTTTACAAAAGATGTAAATGTGTGGTAGAAATGAGAAAATAATGGAAAATGTGGGCTACCATAAGAAGGAAAAGTGTTCGTCTAGGCTTGGATAAGATAGAAAGTGCATGTGTTTCGTTATACGAGCCTAGGGACTAAATCGTTAAAATGTGAAAGGTTAGGGGAAAAACAGTAATTTGGATTGGGGGTAGATATTAAACTTGAAATGTATAATGTAGTGTATTAATAATTTAAAATTTTTTGTTATAAACCCCGAGGAACAAATTCCAGAGGTCGATCAAGGTAAACGTAAAGTTTCGGAATAACCGAAACACAACTCCAAAAAGAATACCAGGTAAGTTCGGATAACTTAAAGTAAAGCCCTAATATGCATAATTGAATGATTTATGAATGCATGATGATTGCATTTATTATTAGCATGAAATATCATAGTAATGCATATTTTATGGTAACATGTGAAAAATGTCTCAGATGAGGTTGACAAAGGGAATTCGATGGATAAACCCTCATTCATATGTGTAAATAGATCCTACATGTGTTGTAGTAAGGATTTAGCCTGGACGGGTAATCTGTGATCTCAAGTATGAAAAGGATCTAATCCAGACAGGTGTTCCTTAAATGATCAAGCCTCTTGAAGAATATGTGTGCATTATGGATTTAGCCCGGACGGGTAATCTGATTAGGGTCTGAATTTAGCCTGGACTGGTAATTCAGATCCGACCTCATTAATGGTGTTTGTCATTATAAGAGATTTAGCCTGGACTGGTAATCCCGACATCACCTTATAAGTTCATGATATAGAGGATTTAGCCTAGACTGGTAATCCTACCATGAGACGTGAGGTTCGCGGGAGTGCATATATGTGAAATGATCATTCGTAAGAATTGACAGATAATGGGTATTCCATCGAGATTTCCTAGAAACTTAACAGGATTAATATGATGTATGTCAATAAGATGATGAATGATGAGCTCATCTACATAAATTACATGATTCTTTGTTATGTAACTAACTCACTGATTGAGTGCATGCGATAGGGAATCGTTCCATAATTGATGATTTCATGATTTAAATATTAATGTATGCTAATTACTCGATAAGTTTATTTTTTGGTTATTCGAGCTTACTAAGCATGTAAATGATTACCCCTATCTTTTTCCCTATCTCACAGAGTTCGAGGACTCAAAAGGATTGAAGACGATTGGAGAGTCAACACACTATCAACTGGACAAGCTTTGGTATAAAGACTTTGTTTGTTTTGTTCAATGGCATGTATAGTATTTTTGAGTATTTTTTTATATGTGTCATTTGATTTTCCAAATGAAAGCATGTAAAAATATGTTTATTTCTTTGTCTATCGTCACGAAAATTGGCTTAATTGAAGTAGGCTATGACCTACGAATTTATGCACGGTTTTATTAACAAGTGAGGGTTATTATATTTATTGGTATCAGAGCTACGTTTTAGTCGGTTCTATGACTACCATAGAGGAAGTTAAAGTTTGCTATACATTTCATTATTCGAATGTTGATAGTGTGGCGTCTCCTAATTGTTTAAACTATTTTGAATATAGTAAATGTCTTCCAATCAAGCACAAGATGAGTCCGAGGGAGCTGAGAGCCATGCTCCAACTTTTATACAACGAGTTGTATCTAATAGCACTAGAAGGCTGATGTCGGAAGGCCGAGAAGAGGCTCGAGCTGCCTTCTTTGATATGATGGATGAATGGTTTGGGGATTATCTGAGAAATTGCCCCAATATACCAAGACCTCCCCCGCCCCCTAACCAACCTGATGAGGATGTGCCACGAGGTATGGCACCGGTAAGAGTCGGTAAAGCCCCTGTAGATGCTCTTAGAAAGTATGGGGCTGAGGAATTTAGAGCTAAAGTTGATGATGGCATTGAAAGAGCTGAGTTTTGGCTCGAAAATACTACACAGGTGCTAGATGATTTGTCATGCACACCCGAGGAATGTTTGAAGTGTGTTGTGTCCCTTTTGAAGGGCATTGCATACAATTGATGGAAGACCATATCCTCGGTAGTGCCGAAAGAAAATATTACTTGGGATTTCTTCCAAGTAGAGTTTAGGAAGAAATATATTAGCCAACGGTTTTTGGACTCGAACCGAAAGGAGTTCCTGGAACTCAAACAAAGGAACAAGACTGTAGCAGAATACGAGAGAGAGTTCGTACAACTAAGTCAGTACACAACTGAATGGGTCCAAACAGAATCGAAAATGTGTAAATGCTTCGAGGAAGGTCTGAATGAGGTTATCAAGTTGTTGATTGGGATCTTGGAAATACGGGAGTTTGCCATATTGGCCGATCGAGCCAAGAAGGCCGAAGAACTTAATAATGAAAGAAAACAAGATAAGAGAGAGGCTCGAGTTGCAAGCAAGAGGTCTAGCGATAAAACACTCTCGTTTTCCATAAAGAAAGCCAGGAGCCTACATGAATGCTCCACTTCGTCAGTGGGATATTCGCGTAGATCAAGAAGCTCTAAACGA
Source organism: Gossypium hirsutum (assembly GCF_007990345.1). Lineage (NCBI taxonomy): Eukaryota > Viridiplantae > Streptophyta > Magnoliopsida > Malvales > Malvaceae > Gossypium > Gossypium hirsutum. The sequence goes on from NC_053434.1 coordinate 27,981,283, forward strand.
CGAGGTCAAAAGTCTTCCTCCCTGATGGTGACTAGTGTGGGGAGTGTAGATGATCAAAAACTGAAGTGTAAGAGCTATAACAAATTCCACTTTGGAGAGTGCCGAATGAAGATCGACGCGTGTTTCAGATGTGATTCTCTTGATCACTTTCCCTGAAACTGCCCGAAACGAGCCGAAAAAGAAGTGGAAATAGCTCTGAAGTCGAGTGCTCCCATTCTATGAGGTAGACGTCTGAGATACCCTGGGAGTGCTAGTGGCAGTCGAGTCATGACTAAAGACACTGCAAAATCAGAGGTTCGAGCCCTGTCAAAAACATATATGATACGTGCTCGAGAGGAAGCTGTTGCTCCTGATGTTATTACGGGTACTTTCTCTCTTTTTAATATAGGTGTTGTTACTTTAATTGACCCAGGGTTGACACATTCATATATCTGCATGAGATTGGCGTCTAGTATGAACATACCTATTGAACATACGGAAGATATTATTAGAGTGTCGAACCCACTAGGCAGATCAGTTCTAGTTCATAAAGTCTGTAAGAATTATCCTTTGACGATTCGAGGTTGTTGTTTCCCGGCTAACCTTATGTTGTTACCATTTGATGAATTTGATGTAATACTTGGTATGGATTGGTTAGCCCTTCATGATGTAACAGTGAATTGTGGTAGTAAGTATATTAAGTTAAAATGCTCGGATGGTAAGATTTTACGGGTCGAATCAAGAGAATTGGGTTCGTTACTAGTTGTAATCACAGCAATGGTTGCCCAGAGATATTTGAGGAAAGGATATGAAGCCTATCTTGCATTTTTACTGAACATTAAGGAAACAGAGCGGAAAATCAAGTCTGTGCCGATAGTATGTGAGTAGCTAGATGTATTTCTGGAGAAATTACCCAGATTACCTCCTGAAAGGGAGATAGAGTTTAGTATTGAATTGGTGCCAGGGACGACTCTCATTTCTATTGCCCCGTACAGAATTGCACCTACCGAGCTGAAGGAGTTAAAAGCACAGTTGCAAGAGCTGACGGATAAAGGATTCGCTAGGCCAAGTTTTTCACCTTGGGGTGCCCCCGTGTTGTTTGTAAAGAAGAAATATGGTTCGATGAGGTTATGTATCGATTATCGGCAACTGAACAAGGTGACTATCAAGAATAAGTATCCTTTTCCAAGGATCGATGATTTGTTTGACCAGTTGAGAGGAGCCACCGTATTCTCCAAGATAGACTTGAGGTTTGGCTATCATTAGCTATGAGTTAGAGACTCAGATGTACCCAAGGTAGCTTTTAGAACGAGGTATGGCCATTATGAATTTCTTGGCATGCTGTTTGGGCTGACGTATGCATCGGCTGTGTTTATGGCTCTAATGAATAGGATCTTTCGGCCATATTTGGATAAGTTTGTCGTTGTGTTTATTAATGACATTTTGATCTACTCTAAAGATGAGACAGAGCATGCGAAGCACCTAAGAATTATGTTGCAGACCTTACGAGAAAAGAAAATGTATGCTAAGTTTAGCAAGAGTGAGTTTTGGCTCCAGGAAGTTGGATTTTTGGGTCATATAGTTTCAGGTGAAGGCATCCGAGTTGATCCAGGTAAGATTTCTGCAATTGTTGAATGGAAATCGCCTAAGAATGTAACCGAGGTTAGAAGCTTTTTAGGCTTAGCCGATTATTATCGAAGGTTTGTAAAAGGACTTTCCATGATAGTGACTCCGATGACGAGGCTGCTACAGAAAGACGTTAAGTTTGAATGGACAAAGAAGTGTCAGCAAAGTTTTGATAAGTTAAAGACATTGCTGACCGAAGCTCCTGTTTTAGTGCTACCTGAATTGGGAAAAGAGCTTGTGGTCTACAGTGATGCATCCTTAAATGGATTGGGTTGTGTACTTATGTAAGATGGCAAAGGGATAGCCTATGCTTCACGACAATTGAAGCCTCACGAGAAGAAGTATCCAACCAACGACCTGGAGCTAGCCACTATTATTTTTGCCTTGAAAATTTGGAGGTATTATTTGTATGGCGGAGTTTGAAATACTTGATGACTCAAAAAGAATTAAATTTGCGACAGCGGAGATGGTTAGAATTAATTAAGGATTATGATCTGATTATCGACTATCACCCGGGAAAAGCGAATGTGGTCGCCGATGCATTGAGTAGAAAATCCCTGATGCTTTGAGAGCCATGGATACTCATTTGACATTGCTTTATAATGGTTCAGTTCTGGCCGAGCTGGAGGCTAGGCCAACATTTCTGCAGGTAATTCATGATCCTCAGTTTAATGATGATGACTTGCAAGCAAAAAGAGCTCAATGTGAGTCTGGTGTTGAGTCAGATTTATGAATTAGTCCTGATGGATGTTTAATGTTTAGAGATAGGGTTTGTGTACCTAAAGACAATGAACTTATTCGGAAGATTTTGCAAGAAGCACATAACAGTCGTTTGTCAGTTCACCCGGGAAGTACTAAGATGTACAACGATTTAAAGAAGATGTACTGGTGGAACGGCATGAAAAGAGATGCTTTTGAATTTGTATCGAAATGCTTGGTATGTCAGCAAGTTAAAGCTGAACATCAAGTGCTTTTAGGTTTGTTCCAGCCTGTAATGGTCCCCTAATGGAAGTGGGACAAAGTTACCATGGATTTCGTGACATGATTACCTTTAACTCCGAAAAAGAAAGATGCCATATGGGTTATAGTGGACAAATTGACAAAGTCAGCTCATTTCATCTTGGTAAGGACGGATTATTCTCTTGATAGACTGGCTGATTTGTACATTTCTGAGATAGTAAGATTGAACGGAGTACCACTGTCGATTATTTCAGACAGAGACCCGAGGTTTACTTCAAGATTTTGGAAGAAGTTACAAGAAGCCCTGGGTACAAAGTTAAGCTTTAGCACAGCTTTTCAGCCTTAGACCGATGGCCAGTTTGAGCTGATGATTCAGATTCTCGAGGACATGTTGCGTTGTTGCATCCTCGAATTTCAGGGTAGTTGGGAAAAATTCCAACCATTGGTAGAATTTGCCTACAACAATGGTTTCCAAACAAGTTTGAAGATGGCGCCTTATGAGGCCTTGTATGGCAGGAAGTGCCGAACTCCATTGTACTGGACAGAACTCAAGGAAAATCAGATTCATGGAGTTGATCTGATTAAAGAAACTGAAGAAAAAGTTAAAGTGATACGGGATTGTTTAAAAGCAGCATCAGATAGGTAAAAGTCTTATGCTAATCTGAAAAGAAAGGAAATTGAGTTTTAAGTTGGAGATAGAGTATTCTTGAAAGTATCTCCATGGAAAAAGGTATTGAGATTTGGTCTGAAAGGTAAACTGAGTCTACGATTTATCGGACCGTACGAGATCAACAAAAGAGTTGGACTGTTAGCCTATCATTTGGCGTTGCCACCCGAACTGGAAAAGATTCATGACGTGTTCCATGTTTCCATGTTAAGGAGATACCGATTAGACCCCTCTTATGTAATTTCACTGACTGAGATTGAAATTCGACCGGACATGACTTATGGAGAGAAACCGGTTAAGATATTGACTCGTGAAGTTAAACAGTTAAGAAATAAATATGTGGCTCTGGTAAAAGTTTTATGGCATCGACATGGTGTAGAAGAGGCTACATGGGAGTTGGAAGAAACCATGAGAAGTCAATATCTGGATCTATTTTCTGGTAAGACTTTCGAGGACAAAAGTCCCTGAGGGGGGAGAAATGTAACATCCTGAAATAGGGCCTAGTCGGAATGGTGGTTTCTAGACCACAAACCCGACATCAAAACATTTACTTTATGATTATTATAAGGCCTAGAAAATGAGTATATGCATGTGTTAAAGTTTAATGAAGAAATTCTTTGAGTAAGGTGTTTAATTGGAAATTAGGGACTAAATTGAATAAATTGCAAAACTTGAATTCTAGAAGCAATTTGTATGAAATTGCTTTGGGTTATGAATTAGAAGGTCTTTGAGAGCAATATGCTCAAATTCTAAGTTTCTGGACAAAAATGGGCTTGCATGGATGGAATTTTAAGGAAAGGGCTTAAGGGCATTTTGGTCATTTGGTATTTTAATGAAATAAAATGGGAAAATTGAAGCAAAATCAGCCCATTCTCTTCCTTGTCCAGAACTTATTTTCAGCTTTCATAAATGTCCAATTCAGCCTGCTCTTTGTATTTTTGAAATCCCTATAGCTTGCTCTCTCCATTTCTACCCATATTTCATGCTAGGGTTCATGTTTAAAAATTTACCCATGCATGAGTTGCTTGTATTTTGATGGATTATGGAGGAATATGAAAGATGAATGTGTATTAAATACCTTTTCCTAGTTGATTTTCATGAAAAACCCTTATAGGGACTATTTTGCAAAAGATGTAAATGTGTGGTAGAAATGAGAAAATAATGGAAAATGTGGGCCACCATAAAAAGGAAAAATGTTCGGCTAGGCTTGGATAAGATAGAAAGTGCATGTGTTTCATTATACGAGCCTAGGGACTAAATCGTAAAAATGTGAAAGGTTAGGGGCAAAATGGTCATTTGGACCGAGGGTAGATATTAAACTTGAAATGTATAATGTAGTGTATTAATGAGTTAAATTTTGCTGTTATAGACCCTGAGGAACAAATTCCGGAGGTCGATCGAGGTAAATGCAAGGTTTTAGAATAACCGAAACACAACTCCGAAAAGAATACCAAGTAAGTTCAGATAACTGAAAGTAAACCCCTAATATGTATAATTGAATGATTTATGAATGCATAATGATTGCATTTATTATTAGCATGAAATATCATATAAATGCATATTTGATGGTAACATGTGAAAAATGTCTCAAATGAGGTTGACAAAGGGAATTCGACGGATAAACCCTCATTGATATGTGTAAAGAGATCCCGCATGTGTTGCAGTAGGGATTTAGCCTGGATGGGTAATCCATGATCTCAAGTATGAAAAGAATCTAACCCAGATGGGTGTTCCTTGAATGATCAAGCCTTCCGAAGAATATGTGTGCATTATGGATTTAGCCCGGACGGGTAATCCAATTGGGGTCTGAATTTATCCTGGACTGGTAATTCAGATCTAAGCTCATTAAGGGTGTTTGTTGTTATAAGAGATTTAGCCTGGACTGGTAATCCCGACATCACCTTATAAGTTCATGATATGGGGGATTTAGCCTAGACTGGTAATCCTGCCATGAGATGTGAGATTCGCGGGAGTGCATATATGTGAAATGAACATTCGTAAGAATTGACGGATAATGGGTATTCCATCGAGATTTCCGAGAAACTCAATGGGATTAATATGATGTATGTCAATAAGATGATGAATGATGAGCTCATCTACATAAATTACATGATGCTTTGTTATGTAACTAACTCATTGATTGAGTGCATGCGATAGGGAATCGTTCCATAATTAATGATTTCATGATTTAAATATGGATGTATGCTAATTATTCAGTAAGTTTACTTTTCGGTTATTCGAGCTTACTAAGCATGTAAATGCTTACCCCTCTCTGTTTCCTTGTCTCACAGAGTTCGAGGACTCGAAAGGATTAGAAGACGATTGAAGGTCAACACCCTATCAACTAGACAAGCTTTGGTATAAAGACTTTGTTTGTTTTGTTCAATGGCATGTATAGTATTTTTGAGTTTTTTTTATATGTGTCATTTGATTTTCCAAATGAAGGCATGTAAAAATATGTTTATTTCTTTGTATATTGATAAACCGTAAATTATACATATTTTTACGCCATGTTTAATGCATTTTATGGATGATTTATCATTAGAATTGGTGAATTCAATGCTCCTAATGCTTTAATTTCATATTTTATACTTAGGAGAGCATAGGAGAGCGAAATGAATGAGAAACGGGAAAAAAACTGAGAAAATGGGCCAAAGTACGAAATCAACATGGCCTAGACTTCCTCACACGGGCAGACCATGGTCGTGTCAATTTGGTAGGCTCAAGCACGGCCTGAAGTAATCGAACACGGGCGTGTCCATGGGCATGTCCCTGCTGAGCCCAAGTTGAGTCCAGTTCAGAAAAGGCTAATTTTGAGGGCTTCTAGGCATTCCAAAGCCTATAAATACACCCTAGAGGAGGAAGAAAAGGGAGACAGAGAATAGGGAGTAAGGAATTACTCCAAGGAAGCCGATTATCCATCTCAGAAGCCGGATTCATCATCAAGACTGAAGATCTCTCCTCAATTTCCCTTCAGGAGTTTTGGGTTTTCTTTATGTTTTGTATTATTTATTCTTCTGCGATGTTTTCTTATTTAGTTTTGAACTAAAACCCTTAAATACCTAAGGGGAATGAAACCTAAGATGAATCTTGTTATTATTTTCTGAATCGTATGATAAATATTTAACTTGTTCTTAATTATGTGTTCTTAATTCTTGTTTTGATATCCCCGGATATTGATTCAAGACATGCTCTTATTCAGAGGAAGAATAGACCCTGTCTAAGAGTACTTTTGTCATAATTAAGCAGAGTTGATTGTGTGCCTAGACATAGGGTGACAAGATTTTGTCGGATTAGGGTGAAACCTAATAAGGGGATCCATAGATCGAGTTAATGCAACCCTAGAGTGTTAATTAGAGAAAAGTCTCGGTTATTCAATCTAGGGATTAGACATTATTAGTCTTGAATAGAGATAATAACATAACTTAGGCATCTGTATGGAACAAGTTGAATGAATAAATCGTTCGATTCGGAGCCAGAATAACAAGTAAAGTCTAGGTGGATTTTTCCTTAGGTATTGTCTTAAGTCAATCAATTTTTCCCAAAAGCAATTCCCCAATTCTTTTCTCTGTGCCTTCTTAGTTTAGATAATTAGTTAATTAAAATAAAACCTCTTTATTCTTAGGCTAGATAATAAAAAGACAGTCATTACTAGTACTTTTAGTTCCTTTCGGTTCGACAATCCGGTCTTGCTAAAACTATACTACTGTTCGATAGGTACACTTGCCTACGTCGCGATAATAGTTAGTTCAAGAACGAGTAATTATAAATATTTAAAACCTATCACGGAATAACGCGATCAAGTTTTTGGTGCCGTTGCCGGGGAACTAAGATATTGGAACGCTCAATTTTTATTACTTTAGCCATTTATTTTTTCTTGCAATTTAATTTAATTTTATTATTATTATTTATTAACCTATTCTTTCTTTCTCTTGGCAGGTTTTTATAGTTTATGACTAGAAGAAACCCGTCGGGACCATTAGTTTTTGATGAAGAAATCGATCGTACAGTTCGTAGAAACCAAAGAGAAATAAGGCACAGGTTAAGATACATGGAGAACGAGCAAGAAGACGATACTCAACCGCCAACCAAAGAGATGGCTGAAAACCAAGGCAATCAACTACCTCCTGTAATTGCAGTTAATCAGAATCCTGCTCCACGCACTATGTATGATTATGCTAAACCTTCTTTAACAAGAACTGAATCAAGTATAGTTAGACCTGCTGTAGCTGCAAATACTTTTGAATTAAAACCTAACACTATTCAAATGATCCAACAATTTTTTCAGTTTTATGGTTTGGAGGATGAGGATCCCAACGCTCATTTAGCCAACTTCTTAGAACTATGCGATACATTTAAAATTAATGGTATTTCTGATGATGCCATACATCTTCAGTTATTTCCCTTTTCATTGAGGAACAAAGCTAAACAGTGGTTGAACTCGTTACCACGAGGGTCAAATACTACTTGGAAACAAATGACCGAAAAATTTTTACTAAAATATTTTTCGCCGGCTAAAATGGCTAAATTACGTAATGATATCTCTTCTTTTGTGCAGATGGATTTAGAAACACTCTACGATGCATGGGAGATATACAAGGACCTTTTGAGAAGATGCCCCACCATGGGTTACCACTTTGGCTCCAAGTTCAAACGTTCCACAATGGTCTAAATCCTTCGACACGGGAAATGGTTGACGCAGCTGCTGGCAGAGCCATCAACAATAAAACACCGGAAGATGCCTATGAGTTTATAGAGGAGATGTCACTGAATAACTATCAGTGGCAAGTCATGAGAACAAAGCCAACGAAAACAGTCGGCGTTTATAACGTCGATTTGGTCACCATGCTCTCTAATCAGGTAGAACTCCTAAATAAAAAGATTGATAGTTTTCTTAGTTCTTCACAGGTTCACCCAGTAATGTAGTGCGAAGTAAGTAACGGTGGAACAAACCATTCGGAATACCAACCTTATGGCCACAACATGGATAACGAGCAATTAAACAACATGGGTAATAATCCTCGACCTCAAGACAATCCATATAGAAACACTTATAATGTAGGTTGGAGGAACCATCCCAATTTTTCATGGGGCAGCCAAGGAAATCAAAGACCTCAACATCCTCCGGGCTACCAACAGGAAAAAAAGCCAAACCTTGAAGAGATACTCTCAGAGTTTATATAGATGTCAGAAACTCGTTTCCAGAACACCGAGACAGCACTTAAGAATCAACAAGCATCGATCCAAGGGCTCAAACTCAGATAAGCCAGCTATCCAAACTGATCTCGGAAAGACCACTAGGAAATTTACTTAGTAACACCAAATCAAGAGAGCATGTCAAAGCAGTTACACTAAGGAGTGGGAAAGTGTTAGCGGAATCTGAAAAGAAGTTAGCACAAGAAGCCGTGGAAAGCAAAATAAGGGAAGAAAAACCCAAAAATAATGACAAACCAGTGCCAGAGGAAGATAAACCACCAGTTCCATATCCAGCAAAATTGAAAAAAGATCGCATTGATGCACAATTCGGTAAGTTTCTTGAACTTTTTATTACATATCAATTTACCTTCTGTTGAAGCCATCTCGCAGATGCCTACCTCGCAAAATTTTTAAAGGAGCTTCTAACAAATAAAAGGAAGTTCAAGGACTTATCTACGGTAGAACTCAACGAGGAGTGCTCAGCCATACTCCGAAACAAGCTGCCAACCAAACTGAAAGATCTAGGAAGTTTTACTATCCCTTGCTTAATTGGTAGTCTCAATGTTGAAAAAGCACTAGCTGATTCAGGAGCTAGCATTAATTTGATGCCATATAAAATGTTCAAACAACTTGGTCTTAGGGAACCTAAGCCTACTAGGATGAGTATTCAATTAGCCAATAGATCTGTTAAATATCCTAGCGGTATTATAAAAGACGTACTCGTAAAAGTAGATAAATTTATATTCCCTGTTGATTTTTTTGTGCTTGACATGGATGAAGATGTGGAAGTACCCTTAATTTTAGGGCACCCATTTCTAGCCACTGCTACAGTTGTAATGGACGTGGTGACGGTAAATTGGTACTTAGAGTAGGTGACGAGGAGATTATCTTTTAAATTTACGATGCTATGAGATTCTCCAGGGAACAGGATGATTCATGTTATTTTATTGACTCTATTGATCATATTACTCAAGACTCTTTTTAGGAAATTGTACAAGAAGAGACGACGAAACCGTGTCCAGCTCAAGACGAGGGGACAAGTGAGGAACCTAATGACCATTCGTCAAGACAAGTAGAATATGAGGGCATTAAGATAAACGCTGAACTTAAGCAAAAACCCTATATTGAGGAGCCTCCCAAACTGGAACTTAAACAATTACCAAACCACTTAGAATACGCATTCCTTGGAAATAATTCTACATTACCAGTTATTATTGCGTCTTAACTTGCAACCCAAGGAGAAAAAGGAATTAATCCAAGTACTAAAAGAACATAAAAAGGCCATAGCTTGGAAAATTTCTGACATTAAAGGAATCAGCCCTTGTTTTTGCACCCACAAATTTTTGATGGAAGATGAATGCAAGCCGTGTGTGTGAGCTCAAAGACGTCTAAACCCCAACATGAAGGAAGTTGTAAAAGCCGAGGTAATTAAACTTCTAGATGCTGGAATTATTTATCCTATTTTTGACAGTTCTTGGGTAAGTCCAGTGCAGGTTGTCCCCAAGAAATGAGGCATGACGGTTGTGACCAACGAGAAGAATGAATTAATCCCAACAAGAACAATCACAGGATGGAGAGTTTGCATAGACTATAGGAAACTGAATGATGCCACAAGAAAAGATCACTTCCCCTTGCCATTCATTGACCAAATGTTAGAAAGATTATCCGGACACATGTATTACTACTTTCTAGACGGACTCTCTGGTTACTTCCAAATCCCAATAGCTCCTAAAGATCAAGAAAAGACGACATTTACATGCCCATATGGTACGTTCACTTATCGTAGAATGCCTTTTGGATTATGTAATGCTCCTGCCACTTTTCAGTGCTGTATGATAGCCATATTCGATGAACTATTGGAAGATATCATGGAAGTATTTATGGATGATTTTTCGGTATTCGGTAACTCTTTCCATCTTTGACTTAAAAATTTAAAACAAGTCTTAATAAGATGTGAGGAAACAAACCTTTTACTTAACTGGGAGAAATGTCACTTCATGGTTCAAGAAGGTATTGTATTAGGGCATAAAATTTCTAGTAAAGGGATTGAGGTGGATAAATCTAAAATAGAAACAATAAAAAAATTACCACCTCCTAGTTTGGTTCAGGATATTAGAAGCTTTTTAGGACATGCTGGTTTTTATAGAAGATTTATTAAGGATTTTTCTAAAATAGCTAAGCCTTTAACTAAATTGCTAGAAAAAGATATACCTTTTAACTTCGATCAGGAATGTTTAGAAGCACTTAATACTCTAAAGGATAAATTAATTAATGCTCCAATCATAATTGCACCTGATTGGAACTTGCCATTTGAACTAATGTGTGATGCGAGTGACTTTGCAGTAGGTGCAGTACTGGGAAAGCGAAGAGACAAGCATTTTTAACCTATCTATTACGCCAGCAAAACCTTAGCGACTGCACAAGAAAACTATACTGCTACGGAAAAAGAGTTGCTAGCTGTGGTTTTTGCATTTGATAAATTTTGATCATATCTCATATTGTCTAAAGTTGTTGTTTACACTGACCATTCCGCCCTTCGCTACCTTTTAACTAAAACTGATGCAAAACCTTAACTCATTCGATGGATTCTCCTATTGCAGGAATTTGACTTGGAGATTCAGGATAAGAAAGGAGCTGAAAATCTCGCGACTGATCATCTTTCCAGGCTTGAGAAATCCAATACCGGAGAACTAGATGACATTGAAATAAATGATTCGTTCCTTGAAGAACAATTTTTCATTATATCTAACTCTGAGGTACCTTGTTTTGCAGACATCACGAATTTTTTAGCTGCTAACATTATCCCAAAAGGGTTAACACACCGGCAAAAGAAGCGATTCTTTAATGATGTGAAAAACTACTTTTGGGACGACCCATTTCTGTTTTGCAGATGTGCAGATCAAGTAATTAGAAGATGCTTTACAAGATCAGAAACATAAAAAATATTGGAACACTGCCACTCAGGGCCAACCGGAGGACACTATAGTGGAACTAAGACCGCACACAAAATACTTGAATCAGGTTTTTATTGGCCTTCGTTATTCAAAGATGCTATTAGGTATGTTACTTCATGTGACAAATGCCAACGGACAGGTAACATATCTAAACGTGATGAAATGCCTCAAAACTATATGCTTTCATGTGAAATATTTGACGTTTGGGGTATCGATTTCATGGGCCCATTCCCCAGTTCATTCCCAAGCTCTACCTACTAATGATGCTAGAGTGGTAGTACGTTTCCTTAAAAAACTCTTCTCGAGATTCGGAACACCTAGAGCAATTATCAGTGACAGGGGCACTCATTTTTGTAATACCCAATTTAAAAAAACCCTTAAGAAATACGGAGTTCATCATAGGACAGCCACCCCATACCATCCTCAAACTAATGGACAAGTTGAAGTAGCAAACCGAGAAATCAAACGGATCCTTGAAAAAATAGTAGAATCAAACAGAAAAGATTGGGCAACGAAAGTAGACGATGCCTTATGGGCTTACAGAACTTTTAAGACTCCATTCGGAACATCACCTTACAAACTTGTTTATGGAAAAATTTGTCATCTACCATTCGAACTAGAGCATAAAGTTTTTTTAGCTATTAAATTTCTAAACCTTGATCCTGAACTTGCAGTAAAAAATAGGTTGATGCAGCTGAACGAACTTGATGAATGGCGAGCCAATACATACGAAAATTCACGCCTATACAAGGAAGCAACAAAGCGACGCCATGAAGTGTTTTTAAAGAAACAAAAACAATTTGAAGTTGGAGATCTCGTCTTACTATACAACTCAAGACTCAAATTGTTTCCTGGGAAACTAAAATCACGATGGTCAGGACCCTTTGTAATTCAATCTGTTCTTCCATATGGAACAACAGAGGTAAGTCACCCATCATATGGTACTTTCAAAGTAAATGGACATCGTCTCAAACTTTATAATGGCGAGAATTTTAAAGTCGATGGAGAGGAGCTACGACTCCACAAACCGCCCTGAATAAACCAACAAGGTAACAGTCGAGCTTAGACTATAAACAAGCGCTTCTCGGGAGGCAACCCGAATACTAACAGTTTTAAATTATTTACATTTCAAGTTTTAAACATTTAGGTCACTAACAGAGTACTTAAAGCACAGGTTCCCAACTCCACACGGCCTAGCACACGACCATGCTTAAAGTCGTGTGACCAACATGGATAGAAACACAGCCATACGAGATGGCAATGTAGAAATAGGGTAGAAGATTTCCTTAAACACGGGCTGCGACAAAACGCCATGGCTGTGTGACATGGCCATGGTCGAATCTGCCAAATAAACACAGGCGTGAGACACGCCCGTGTCTAGCACCCGTGGACAACTCTATCAGAATGACACGGGCGTGCGAAAACCTACACGACCGTGGGAGAAGCGAACCATGCCAGACATGGTCATGCGACACGATCTTGTAGCCACACGGCCTATACACACGGGCGTGCGAGAAGGCCGTGCGACGACATCACAATTCGCGACGAACACGGATGGGACACAAACCACACGGGCGTGTGCACCGGCCGTGCCACTTGAAAAATTAGAATAATTATCTTATTTTATTTTTCTTTCATTAAATTTTTAGGATTCATTTGTTTTTAAGATTCATTTGTTTTCCTTTTAAATGGCTTACCTTCAGAATCAAGCTTGCCATCCAAAGTTATCTCCAATACTCGATCTCGTCAATCCAAGAATATCATCCATTCTTAATACAAGAAGTTTCACTTCTCTCCCTATCTTAATTTTATATACTCTAATATCTATCTTTGTACATTGAGGGCAATGTACATCTTAAGTGTGGGGGGGACATTCATTTCCCTATCAGAAAAACCCCTGAATGACTGCCTTGTTCTGTTGAAAAGCTTTCATATCATATTTAGGATAAATTGTAATTGATTTATGATTTTGATTGATATATCTTGAATTAATACATAGGGATTTATGCATTGATTGTTTAAACTTTAAGACATTAGAGAATCAAGCATGATAAGTTGATTTTTAAGAATTTAAAATTATAGGTTGTTTCCCCAAGTCTAGGTATTACTTTGAATTGGAATTCACGAGTCTAAACATCAAAAAGCCATAATTTCTGTGAGAGTTTTGAGCCTTTTGAGCATCTATTAAATCTTTTATGCTCACTTTTATTATTGCTTTGAGTGCGTCAGTATTGAACTGTTATTCTAGAACTTGCTTGATTATGCATGTCGAGACCACACCATTTGATTTGATATGTCAAAATGATTAAGGCACTTAGGATTAACCCACTCATGCCATGAAAAGCCTACCTTCAGGATTAACCCCTAGTAAACCCCCTTGGGCCTAACAAGCCATTTCTTGTATTACCCTTAATATTAACCTTTAACCCATTATTGTTGAAATCCCCTATATTAATCCCTATTTTTTGTCGAGATTTAAGTTGAATGGATTGTTTAGCTATGTTTTGTTCTTAATAGTTAGTCTATATTATTTTAACTTTTTCTTAAAAAAAACTATGTATACATATCTATAATTTCATATTTTGAGAAGAAGCTCTGTTGTACGCAAGTGAAGATTAACTCTTTTTCTAGTTAGGCAATTTTTCAATTCAATCTCGATTCTAACCCTTTCTTTCAGCTTGTGACCACACCCCCCTAACCAAGCCTCATTACAACCCTTTAAAGACCTTTTCATTGATGTATCATCTTAAATTATAGTGGTGGAGATTTGATGTTCATGCAAGCCTCTGGTAATGACTTTTCATTATTGACTATTGAGTGCTTCATTTATTTTCCTTAAACACCTCGAGTGATTTAGTGAATCTTTAGTGAGGATGTGAAACTCTGTGATATTCTGAATCAAAGGTGATTATTTAGATGCGGAGAGACACCTATGTTTGCATGATTAAATACTCAACTTGGAATGTTTGAAACTTTTATGTTCTTTTAGTTGAATTCTCAATGTATGATTACCTATGGATTATTCTGAGATATTATTGATAGAAATTATAAATTGAGAAGAATTTATTTTGATTATGAGTTGAGAATTTTGCTTGAGCACAAACAAGTGCTTAAGTGTGGGGGTATTTGGTAAACCATAAATTATACATATTTTTACCCCATGTTTAATGCATTTTATGGATGATTGCTCATTAGAATTGGTGAATTCAATGCTCCTAATGCTTTAATTTCATGTTTTATCCTTAGGAGAGCATAGAAGAGCGAAAGGAAGGAGAAACGGGCCAAAAACGGAGAAATTGGGCCAAAGTACGAAATCAACATGGCCTGGACCTCCTCACATGGGCAGACCACACGGCCGTGTCAATTTGGCAGGCTCAAGCACGGCCTGAAGTAATCGAACAAGGGCATGTGCCATGAGCGTGTCCCTGCCGAGCCCAAGTTAAGTCTAATTGGGAAAAGGCTAATTTTGAGGGCTTTTAGGCATTCCAAAGCCTATAAATACACCCTAGAGGAGGAAGAAAAGGGAGACGGAGAATAGGGAGTAAGGAATTACTCCAAGGAAGCCGATTGATCCACCCCAGAAGCCGATTTATCATCAAGACTAAAGATCTCTCCTCAATTTCCCTTCAGGAGTTTTGGGTTTTCTTTATGTTTTGTATTCTTTATTCTCTTACGATGTTTTCTTATTTAGTTATGAACTAAAACCCCTAAATACCTAAAGGGAACGAAACCTAAGACGAATCTTGTTATTATTTTCTGAATCATAAGATAAATATTTAACTTGTTTTTAATTATGTGTTCTTAATTCTTGTTTTGATATCCCCGGATACTGATTCAAGACATACTCTTATGCAGAGGAGGAATAGACCCTATCTAAAAGTACATTTGTCATAATTAAGCAGAGTTGATTGCGCACCTAGACATAGGGTGAAACCTAATAAGGGGACCCATAGATTGAGTTAATGCAACCCTAGAGTGTTAAATAGAGAAAATTCTCAGTTATTCAATCTAGGGATTAGATGTTATTAGTCTTGAATAGGGATAATAACATAACTTAGGGACCTCTACAGAACAAGTTGAATGAATAAATCGTCTGATTCAGAGCCAGAATTAAAAGTAAAGTCAATTGATTTTTCCCAAAAGCAATTCCCTAATTCTTTTCTTTGTGCGATCTTAGTTTATATAATTAGTTAATTAAAACAAAACCTCTTTATTCTTAGGCTAGATAATAAAAAGACAGCCATTACTAGTACTTTTAGTTCCTTTGGGTTCGACAATCCGGTCTTGCTAAAACTATACTACTGTTCGATAGGTAGACTTCCCTACAACGCGATAATAGTTAGTTCAAGAACGAGTAATTATAAATATTTAAAACCTATCACGAAAAAACGCGATCATATATGGTCACGAAAATTGGCTTAATTGAAGTAGGCTTTGACTTACGAATTTATGCACAGTTTTATTTACAAGTGATGGGTCATTACCAATTGGCAATGAGTCACTTGAACTGGCCAATTTCGGATGAATTAAAGTGACATGGGAACCCATAAACACTAAGTGGGAAATGACCTATCATGTATGAAACCAATGATATGAGGTTTCCATACATCTAGTTTAATCAAGATTATTTACTAGTGTATAACTGTGTTTTACTTTGAATTTGGTAACCACTAAGCACAAGTAGTAGAAATGGGTGACTAAAGGCTTGGAAAATAGCCTATTAGAGTCCACATGGTTAGATACACGGGCATCTGTCTAGGCCATATGTGACACACGGTTCCCTCCCATGGGCATGTGCTATGGCCGTGTGTCTCCTGTACTTAAATATTTAGCTCAAAGTTGTATACGGGTAGGCCACACGAGCGTGCACCATGGCCGTGTTAAAAGGACAGTGTTGTCTACAGATAGGCAGCACGGGTGTGTGCCATGGCCGTGTTGATAAGTCAGTGTTGCCCACAGCTAAAGGGCATGGGCGTACCCCAAGTCACACGGGCATGTGAGTCCACACGGCCCACCTACACAGGCGTGTGACACTTTATGATAAGGTAAAATTTCCTAAGGAGCCCAAGGTTTATCGAACGTACCCGAATTTGTCCTGCACTGCCTCTAGGTATGTTATAGGCCTCGAAGGCCTATATAAGGGACGAGTTGTTCATGGATGAAAAGCTTAAAATTTTGAGTAAAACTTGGTGACCCAATTTGATATGTTTCAAAATGTAAAGTCCTGGTAATGCCTCGAACCTTATCCCGGCATCAGGTATGGGTGAGGGGTGTTACACCCCTCCACAATTGGTGGCTTTATGGATTTTCCCAAGCCATATTTAGTAAAGTTGAAGCCATCAACTTTGCCACATAGATGGTAGGCCAAGGGGTGGCTCTTTGGCTGCTATTTTTAGCAAATTTTAGCTGCCACACTCATCTATAAAAACCCCCCTTGGCTGATCATTCAAAGCACACCACAATTCATTTACATATCTTCTCTCCTCTCTCACTTTCTCCTCTCATTTCCCCATTTCAAGTCCCTTTCTCTTGTGCTGATTTCTCCCCTTGGGGAAGGGTTATTCTTCAGCAATTTTGGAGCAACAATTGAGTGTTCATAGAAGCTTTTATCGACAAGGACAACAAAGAATGAAGAACGGAGCAACCTAGTCAAGCCACGAAAAAACACCAAATTTAATTATTGTTCCCTATCTCTTTAATTTTTCTTATTGTTATGATGAACATATCTATGAATATTTATGTTGTTGGAATGGTTAATTAATCAGTTTAGCTTGAATTTAATTTGTGTTAGTTTGATTGCATTTCATCTGCTTAAATTATTAAAATTGTGTTTATGCTGTTATAGGCCTCGGTAAAATCCTTGATTAAGTAAAATCATGCCTAAGTTATTCTTGCATTACAATTGTAAGATAGCTAATGAATTAATTAATGGACACAATACTTAATCAGTGCATGTTTATTCTTTTAATGTAGCTGAAGGTTAAATTAGCAATGTATCTGGTGATACACTTGCCTTGCATAACTTGCAAGATTATTGTGATTAAACTGTTTCAAGGTAAGAAGACCTTGTTACCTCACTTAGTCTTTTATGTGCTTATTATATTTAATTAATCATTTGAATTGACATAGGGATATGTAAGAGATTAGTTCAATTTAATGAGTATGTATGTACCATAACATGTTTGCTTATTAAAATATGTTTAATCGTTTGAATTAACATAGGGATATGTTAAGAGATGAATGGATTTGTGTAGGTGTTCATAAGTTAGCAAATTATCGAGTTGCGATGAATTTATTCGTAATAGCATAAGCATGAGCTTAATAATTCTAAGTTAAAGAAATGTAATTAAATCAACACAATTACGTCAGCTTCATTAAATCATATTTTGAAATCATGCATTTGAGATTTATTTCTTTAGTTACTTAGTTAAAAATCTTATTTTTCTTAATCACCCTTTTCAAAACAAAATATTTTCCTTCACCAAAGTGTTTTAAATTGCATTCATAAATAATCCTTTTCACAGTTCCTGTGGGTACGATAACTCAAAATTTACTTGTCACTTTATTACTTGTTGCGATTGTGTACACTTGCACATTCCCGTCGTTCCAAGTTTTTGGCGTCATTTCCGGGGTCTGTTTTAAAAAGTCATTATTTGTGAATTTGTTAGTTTTACATTTTGGTTTATTTTTCCTATTTAATTTTTAATTTAATTTTTCTGTAATTATTTCAAGTGTTTATGAGTATTGACCGAATTATTGACCTACTCCCTGTAGACCTTGAGATTGAACGAATTTTTCAATAGCGAAGAAGACAAGCAAATCAAAGAAGGACCGAATATATGAACTTTGAAAATCTGATCAAGGAAATAAAGTAAACCCTGCTCAAAATCCTATCCTTATTGCTGATGATAGGGATAGAGCTTTACGACAGTATGCCATGCCAGTATTTAATTATCTTAATCCGGGTAGGAGACCTGAAATTGAGGCACAACAGTTCGAGCTGAAGCAAGTCATGTTCCAGATGCTTCAGACATTGGGCCAATTCAATGGAATGCCTACTGAAGATCCTCACCTACACTTAAGACTATTTATGGAGTTGAGCGATTCTTTCAAGTTAGCCGGAGTACCTAAAGATGCATTACGATCGAAGCTGTTCCCATATCACTAGGGGATAGAGCTCAAGCCTGGTTGAACTCATTGCCATTGAACTCAATTTTCACATGGAAAGAGTTAGCAGAAAGATTCCTTATGAAGTATTTCCCGCCTAGCAAGAATGCTAAGTTGAGGAACGAGATTACTGCCTTCCAACAAATGGATGATGAGTCCTTGTATGAGGCATGGGAAAGATACAAAGAGTTATTACGAAAGAGCCCTTATCATGGAATCCCACATTACATCCAACTTGAGACATTTTATAATGGTCTCAATGCTCACACGAGGATGGTAGTGGACGCTTTTGCTAATGGTGCTCTCATTTCTAAGTCTTATAACAAGGTTTACGAAATCATTGAGAGGATTGCCAATAACAATTACCAATGGCCAACCAATCGAGCAGCGTCAGGAAGATGGGTTGCTGGAATACATGAAGTAGATGCTCTTACTTCACTCTCATCTCAGGTATCATCAATATCCTCAATGTTAAAAAACCTTACTACTAATGGGTCTAACAGTTTTGTAGCACAACAACTAACCCAATTTGAAAGTATAGCCTGTGTCTATTGTGGGGAAAGATGTTTGTTTGAAGAATGTCCATCAAACCTAGAATCCATGTACTACATAGGTAACCAGAAGCAAAATTGAGGAAGGCAAGGATTGCAATCCAATTTTTATAACCCAACGTGGCGAAATCACCTTAATTTTTCTTGGAGTAACCAAGGGGTTGGAACCAGTAATACTTACGCCCAACCTAGACCAACCCAGCTGCCTAGTTTTCCCCATTAAGTTCAGAAACCAACCCAAGCTGAACCATCCAATAGCTTAGAAAATCCAAAGCCAAGCAGCTACATTGAAAAACCTAGAAAACCAAATGGGCCAACTTGCAACTGAACTTAGGAACCGACCACCAAGTGCTTTACCTAGTGATACGGAGAATCCAAAGAATCCAAGGAAGGAGCATTGCAAAGCGTTGACATTGAGGAATGGAAAGACAATAGAGCCCAACACCATCGAAGCTGAAAAGGAACAAGATGACGCTCAAGATTCAGAGAAAGTTCAATCGAGTGTTGAAATTTCAGTTTCAAAAGAACCAGAATCTGTAAAACCCAACAAGGTAATTTCAGAACCAGCTAATTTTGATCAACTAACAACTCCGTTAGATGCAAAATTACTACAGAAGACGAATCAACCAGTTTCAGTAAAGGAACCACCACCACCCTACCCTCAAAGACTTCAAAAGCAGAAGCAGGAGATTCAATTCAAGAAGTTCCTAGACGTACTTAAGCAACTTCATATCAACATCCCGTTGGTTGAAGCACTTGAGAAAATGTCGAACTACGTCAAATTCATGAAGGATATCCTGTCCAAAAAATGAAGACTTGGAGAATTTGAGACGGTACCTCTGATGAAGGAAAGTAGTGCATATCTTCAATATAAATTACCTCTAAAGTTGAAGGATCCTGGATGTTTTTACCATACCTTGCAACATTGGAGCAACATATTGTGGTAAGGTAAAATGTGACTTAGGTGAGAGTATTAACTTGATGCCTATGTCAATATTTAGAAAGTTGGGGATAGGTGAAGTTAGACCAACTACGGTTATACTTCAATTAGCAGATCGATCTTTAGCACATCCAGAAGGAAAAATCGAGGATGTATTAGTACGTGTAGATAAATTTATCTTCCCTACTGAATTTTTTATCCTAGACTTTAAAGCTGACAAAGAAGTGCCAATTATCTTAAGAAGACCATTCTTAGCAACCAGAAAGACCCCTATTGATGTGTAGAAGGGCGAGCTTACTATGCGTGTTCAGGATGATCAGGTAACATTTAACGTTTTTAAGCCTATGCGATTTCCTGACACAATTGTTGATTCTTCTACAGTGTCCGATTTAGAGGATTTAATAGTGGAGAAGGAGCTCAACTACGTTGAGGATCCGTTGGAACAAATTTTGACATCAGATCCTCTGAAAGATAAAGAGAATGATGAATACTTAGCATTGTTAGAAGCTAATCAAAAGGGATTTAATCCGCAATCCCGTTTTGAATCTTTGGAATTAGAGAAAAGAGATTATGCCCAACCAAAAGTGTCAATTGTGGAGCCACCTAAATTAGAACTCAAGGTACTACCTTCACATTTAAAATATGTTTATTTAGGTAACGCTTGAAATTGTTTGAGCAAAATTAACTAGTGAGCAAGAAGAGAAACTCATCCTGGTGTTGAAACAATTCAAGAAGGCTATTGGATGGACCATAGTCGATATTTACAGAATTAGTCCATCTGTATGCATGCACAAGATTATCCTTGAAGATGGCGAAAAAGGGATGATTGATGGACAACGAAGACTGAACCCTATCATGAAGGATATAGTAAAGAAAGAAATCATCAAGTAGTTAGATGCGGGTATAATTTACCCAATCTCTGATAGTTCATGGGTAAGTCTGGTCTAGTGCATGCCAAAGAAAGGAGATATCACGGTCATTGAAAATGAGAATAACGAGTTGATACCAACTAGAACGGTTACGGGATGGAGAATCTGCATCGACTACCGATAGCGGAACAAGGTGACTAGGAAAGATCACTTTTCTTTGCTGTTTTTGGACCAGATGCTGGATAGACTCGCGTACATTAGTGGAGAGAAATTGTTGCGTACAACATATGAAGACATAAGTTAAACTTAATGATTGCAGCTTAATTTTGAATAAAGGGAATAAAATCACATTGGTAAGGATTAACATGACTTTATTAGGAAGCGTTTAGTCTAATTTTTGCTATCGTAATAGTTGTTGAGATTAATTTGAATGATATGTATATTAAGTAGCTTAACTATCAAATTTCTTGTCTTTGAGCACAAGTATATTAAATTATAATTTTGGGAAAAATGTTGTTCTGAAGGAATTTTTCAAAGGTGTTTCCGAGAAATTCTTTTCAAAATTTGTGCATTACTCGGGACGAGAATGAATTCAGTTTGGGGGTGTGGAAACAAAAAAATTTACACACTTTTTCATACCCTTTTTAACTTAAATTCATGTGAATTCAGTTAAATTCTTGTCAAAAAATAATTAATTTTTATAAAATAATTAAAGTGCACTTAAAATATGAACATTTTGAAATTTATTTAATTTTATAATTATTTTTGATGAATTTTGGTTATTTTCAACAGATTTGCGGAAAGAGCGAAAAATGGCTCAGCAAACACTGCTAGAAGAACAAAATTGAAAAGTAATTTGAAGTACCGAGGCGAATTAATTTCCAGCCTAGGATATTCCAATTATGTATATTAATTCATAATATAATTAATTTTAATTTATTCCCAATTTAATTTGGGCTAAATAAATTATTATTAATTAATTATGGAGAAAATGGTCTAGTTGAACAGAACTGATTGAACTGAACTGGCCAAGGATTGGGCAGCCCAAAACTGTCTATATGCTCACCCAAATCAGCTTATTAGCCGATTAATTAATCTTGCAAAGAAGCCTTTGAAGACTTGTCAAAGTTGCATTCAAGCCCCTCCACAATTGGTGGCTTTATGGATTTGCCCCAAGCTTTAGAAAGGTTGAAGCCATCAACTTTGCCACATAGATGGCCAGCCAAGAGGTGGCTCTTTGGCTGCTATTTTTAGCAAATTTTAGCTGCCACATTCAGTTATAAAAACCCCATTGGCTGATCATTCAAAGCACACCACAATTCATTCACATCTCTTCTCTCCTCTCTCACTTTCTCCTCTCATTTCCCCATTTCAAGTCCTTCGCTCTTGTGCCAATTTCTCCCCTTGAGAAAGGGTTATTCTTCAGCCATTTTGGAGCAGTAATTGAGTGTTCATAGAATCCTTGATCGGTGAGGACAACAAAGAACGAAGAACGGAGCAACCTAGTCAAGCCACTGAAAAACACCGGATTTGATTCTTGTTCCCTAACCCTTTAATTTTTGTTGTTGTTATGATGAACATATCTATGAATATTTATGTTGTTGGAATGGTTAATTTAATCAGTTTCACTTGAATTTAATTTGTGTTGGTTTGATTGTATTTCATCTGCTTAAACTATTAAAATTGTGTTTATGTTGTTATAGGCCTCAGTAAA
Organism: Gossypium hirsutum; assembly: GCF_007990345.1. Classification (NCBI taxonomy): domain Eukaryota; kingdom Viridiplantae; phylum Streptophyta; class Magnoliopsida; order Malvales; family Malvaceae; genus Gossypium; species Gossypium hirsutum. Next base: position 28,003,906 of record NC_053434.1, read on the forward strand.
ATGCTTGATTAAGTAAAATCATGCTTAAGTTATTCTTGCATTACAATTGTGAGATAGCTAATGAATTAATTATTTAAACGGATTGAAATTGTCATTAATAGACACAATACTTAATTAGTGGATGTTTATTCTTCTAAGATAGCTGAATGTTAAATTAGCAATGTATCTGGCGATCCACTTGCCTTGCATAACTTGCAAGATTATTGTGATTAAACTATTTCAAGGTAAGAAGACCTTGTTACCTCACGTAGTCTTTTATGTGCTTATTAGATTTAATTAATCGTTTGAATTGACATAGGGATATGCAAGAGTTTAGTTCAATTTAATGAGTATGTATGTGCCACAACATGTTTGATTATTAAAATCTGTTTAATCGTTTGAATTAGCATATATGTTAAAAGATGAATGGATTTGTATAGGTGAATATGTTCATAAGTTAGCAAATTACCGAGTTACCGTGATTTTATTTGTAACAGCATAAGCATAAGCTTAATAATTCTAAGTTAAAGAAATGTAATTAAATCAACACAATTATGTTATCTTCATTAAATCATGTTTTGAAATCATGCATTTGACATTTATTTCTTTAGTTAGTTAAAAATCTTATTTTTCTTAATCACCCTTTTTAAAACAAAATATTTTCCTTCACCAAAGTGTTTTAAATTGCATTCATAAATAATCTTTTTCACAGTCCTTGTGGGTACGATAACTTGACATTTACTTGTCACTTTATTACTTGTTGTGATTGTGTACACTTGCACATTCTCGTCATTCCAGTCACTGCCATTAAAAATTTTTTTGATTCACTAACGAATTGCTGATTTGGAATTTTTTTTATTTTTGACAAAAGCTAGGGATCTCACTATTATTAGTCCTAAACTATAACAGCCCGATTTAGACCCTAGTCAGAACGGTGGTTTCGGGACCACAAATTCGAGTCAAAAAATATTTAAAAACTATTTTCTATGTTTATTATTTGTGAATTTGTATTTGTGAAATTTTCGTACTTTAATTTTATCATTTGAGTGTCCGATTAAATAAAAAGACTTAATTGCGTAAATTGAAAATTTGATACTTTAAAGCATAAGGGCCGAATTGTTAGTGGCTTTCTAAATTGAAGCGTTTATGGTGTAAATAAACCATATACATGTGATATGGACGGTAGTGCCGTTATTATTAATGGTTTTATAATTTTATTACAAAGGTTAAATAAGTAAATTATGTAATATTATGTAATAATAAAATATAAAAAAAATTATAACATGGTTTCATATTATCATGTTCTTGCCGAAAACATAAATAAGAAAGAAAAGAAAAGAAAAGCTAGGGTTCGGCCTCATTTAAGCTTGATTCAAGGTTCGTTCTTACTCGGTTTTTGATAATTTTTACGTTTTTGATATTGTTGCTTCGAGTACAAGTAAACCCATGCTTGAATTTTTTATTGTGGTGAATATTTTGAGTTATGCCATTGTTGAGAGCTTGTGATTTTTGTTGTTTAATGATGAAATATGAAAGATATGTTTTGGATTAACATGTTTTGTATTGGAGTTTTTGATGATTTTGTGTAATTAGGACTAAATTGAAAAAATAATAATTTAAGGGACTAAAATGTGATATAAATAAAATATATGGATTTGTATAAAGGTGGGTAAGAATCGGCCTAACATAGATGTGATGAAATTATGTATATTTTGTGTTTTGTGAATAGGGACTAAGTGTAAAAAGTGTAAATGTTAGGGGTAAAATGGTAATTTACCCATTTATGTGTTTTTGGATTAAATTGAATGAAAATATGTTTGAATGAGCTTAATTTGAATATGTTTAGTTCAAGAACCAAAGAAATCGACTTTGGATCGGGGTAAAACGAAAGTTGTCGACTAGTCGTCCCGTCCCGTTTTACATCGTCCGAGGTAAGTTTATAAGAAAATAGACGTACTTAATTTTAACTAAATGCAAAGTATATATGCTGAAATGAAATATATAAATTAATATATGCTAATGCCGAATGGGTATAAGTATGGTAACTATGTTCATGCATTCGTTTCGACCAAGTTACGACGTCCGAAAGCCACATATGAACCTTAGGAATAGTTAGGATACATATGTCATGACATAGGATTCTGATATATGTGTGCGAGTAAGACCATGGCATCGATATGTGACTCCGGTATATGTGTACGAGTCAGACCCTGTTTGGGACAGTGGCATCAATTTGTGACTACATGTAAGACCACGTTTAGGACATTGGCATTGTATGACATGTGTGATTATCCGACTGTCCTATCCAATTTCGAATGGTTCATCGGGCAAAGATAAGTTGTGTTCGAATGTGTAAAACAAGCTAAATGGCCAAGTATGAATTAACATGATACCTATTTGAGATAAGGTAAGTAAGTACTTTGAATATTTGTTTTAAATCATGCACGATACAAATGAAGAATATATTTGTATGTGGTATGTGTATTCGGCTTGTGAATGAATAACTTGTGTATCATTGAAATGTTTCTTAAATATGTGCATATATGATTTGGTATATTCAGCAATATAGGTAATATATATGTGATGTTATACTATGATTCTTGAGCTTGCGTATATGATTAAATGTATGTATGGTTTATTATGACTATTTGGTTTGGAAGTTGATTAATAATATGTTAAAATGACTATGTGAGTAATAGACCAAGGTGGGTAATTATTTATGAAAATGTATTAATTATGGAATTTGTAGGTTTGAGGTCAAGCATGGTAATGTTAATGTAATTCGTTTAGTTAATATGAGTTGACAATATTATTGATAGCTTACTCTGCGTGTTCATGTTTACTCTATTTTATAGATTTTTGGAATTCAAGTTTCGAGCTCTGGGATCGTCAGCTAAGCCTATCACACTATCGACTGTCTTCGGTATTTATAAGCTGAATTTTTGGAACAATGGCATGTATAGGCTAGACTATGTTTTGGAATGTTGTATTTTGGTCTATGTATAATTAGAGCCATGCAAAAATGGCTTAATTATTATGCTTGAGTTCTGTTTTGGTTAAATTATGGTCTGAGCTCATTTTTTATTATCACGCTATGTGCAATGGATGGGAGGTATTTATGATATGTGTTTTGAGCATTGAAGTTGATTAATGACCTTGGATGTGGTATGAATGTATTGGCCTTAATATATATATTAGGTATATTTGGATAATTTGAATGTGGTTCAATCTAATATTAGGTACTTATGTGAAGTTGGATAAAAATAATTAAGCTTGGTTGTTAAGAATGTTCGGTCATATGCTGAAATTTAGATAAGGTAATTACTTGACTTGTAATTCAGTTCTTACTCATATTAATATGCTTTGGTACATAATGTGGCAATGATATGTACTAGTACATGACCTTTAGGTATATAAATATAAGGGTGTTTGAACATGTGTTTTGGTTATGAAGTAATAATGGATGGGTATTGTGTTATAATATGAAATGCTTTAGTAAATTAAAATACATGTCATTTATTTGAGGTTTATTTGGTATATGCTAATTGTGTAAAGTGAAAAAAAAATTGCTTGAGTATGTGGCTTGATAGCTAATCAAAATAAATAAATATGTATTGGTAAATTTTGGTTAGCCGAATAAATTAAAGATTAATATGGTTTTTGTTTTGGTTCTTAATGGTACATTATTTGTAAATTTTGGTTAATTATTTGAGTAGTTTAATTAGTTGAGTTGGTGATATATATGTATATATATATAATTATATACTCATGAAATGTGAAAGTAGTAACAAGTCAACAAATGTTATTATGGAATGTATCATTTGTATGAAAGGAAATGATGTGTAATTGCTTGTATAAAGTATGCGCATGACTTATATAAAAATGGGTCTAATATTCAATAATGAAGTTATTGATGTGTTATATGTTCTGTATATGCATAAATTGTTTTGATATATATTTTGGATTATGTTTTATTTATGCTATGTGGTGAATGATAAAAATTTTAAGATTAGATATTTGATTAAGTAATAAGCATAGATGAGATCTAAATCTTGAACTGCAATGAACTTATGATTCGCATATGTAATATGGTTGTTAAATGTATATGATTATGACTTGAATTAATATGAAAACGTTCGGAACTGTGCTTTCATTCAGTAATGCCTTGTAACCCCATTCCGGCAACTGATATGGGCTGGGAGTGTTTTATTTTATTGGTATCAGAGCTACGGTTTAGTCGATTCTAGGACTAATGTAGCGTGTGTAAGTCTCGCTATACATGCAATATTATATTCTACGATAGTGTGATGACTTCTAACATTTGAAAATGATTTTTCATATAGTAAATGGATTCCGGTAGAGCTATAGCTGATGATGTAGAGAGTGTAAAGCCTGCTCCCTGATTCTCGACTGACTTCGAGTAATAAAAAGAGTGAGGCTAAACAAGCCTTCTATCAAATGATGAATGACTGGTTTTCTTAGTATATCCGGATTAACCCAGCTGCATAACAACCTCCACCCCCCGACTAATCCATCTTCGATGCCTGCTATACCTCAAGTAAGTTATCCGTTGAGATTATATAAGCCACCTGTTGATAAAATTAGAAAACATGGGGCTGAAGAGTTTAAAGCTACTGATGATGATGATGCTAAGCGGGCTGAGTTCTGGCTTGATAATACTATCCGTGTGTTTAATGAGCTGTCATGTACCCCTGATGAATGTTTGAAATGTGCCTAATCTTTGCGTCGTGACACAGCATATCACTGGTGGAATACTCTAGTATCAGTGGTTTCGAAAGAGCAGGTGACCTGGGAATTCTTTCAGATTGAGTTCCGTAAGAAATATATCAGCCAGAGATTTATTGACCAGAAATGCAAAGAATTTGTGGAGCTGAAACAAGGTCGGCGTATGAACGAAAATTTGTGAGACTCAATCGGTATGCTCAAAAATGTGTTTCTACTGAAGCTATAATGTGTAAAAGATTTGAAGATGGGTTGAACGAAGACATTAAACAGTTAGTTGGCATACTTGAGATAAAAGAGTTCGTAGTACTGGTTGAGTGAGCCTGCAAAGCTGAAGTGTTCGGGAAAGAGAAAAGAAAAGCTAACTTTGAAGCTAGATATTCCCGTAATAGATCATTCAGTAAGTCAATCCAGTCAGCACCAAAGAAGTTCTAAGATGATTTTAGCCGTTCCAAAGCTACTTCGGGTTATTCTAGACGGGATCAGAGTAGAACACCTATGAGCTCGAGAGCCACCTCAGTAGCTAGTGTGGTTAATGTCAGATCAAATCAACTCGAGTGTAAACATTGTGACAAATGACATTCCGACAGTTGCAGATTGCATGATTAGGCTTGTTTTAAATGTGGATCGATGGATCATTACATTCGTGAATGTCCAAAGTTAGCTGAAGAAAATCCAGTACAGAATATGAGATCGAGAAACACAGCAGTTTGAGGTAGACCATCCAGAAATACTGGTAATGTGAGTGGCAGTTAGAGAGGGACTAAAGATACAACAGTCAAACTAAAGATACAACAGTCAGATCTGAGGCTCATGCGCCTGCCAGAGCCTATGCTATTAGCGCTCGCGAGGAGGCTTCATCCCCAGATGTCATTACTGGTACATTCACTCTTTATGATACTAATGTAATTGCACTAATTGATCCTAGTTTGACTCATTCTTATGTGTGTGAGACTTTAGTATTCAGCAAGACTTTGCCTGTTGAATCTACTAAGTTCGTGATTAGAGTGTCAAACCCCTTGGGCTGATGTGTTATGGTTGATAAAGTGTAAGAATTGTCCTTTGATGATTTGAAATCTGTGCTTTCCGGTTGATTTGAAGTTGTTTCCATTTGATGAGTTCGACATAATCCTAGATATGGATTGGTTGACTTTGCATGATGCTGTAGTAAACTGCAAGAGAAAGGCTATTGTTTTACGGTGCCAGAATGATGAGATTATTCATATTGAATCTAATAATCTGAATGGGTTACCAACAGTGATTTCTTCTATGTTAGCTAAAAAATATGTAAGAAAAGGCTGCAGAGCTTACTTTGCATATGTGCTTGATAGTAAAGTGGTTGAAAGAAATATTGAATCAGTACCTGTTGTGTACGTGTATCTGGATGTGTTTCCTGAAGAATTACCGGGTTTGCCACCTATTCAGGAGGTAGAGTTTGGTATTGAGTTAATGCCTGGGATGACTCCGATATCCATAGCTCCGTACAGAATGGCACCTACTGAATTAAAAGAATTGAAAGCCAAGTTGCAAGAGTTTACAGATAGAGGTTTCGCGCGACCGAGTTTTTCTCCTTGGGGTGCACTAGTGTTATTTTTGAAAAAGAAAGACGAAACTATGAGAATGTGCATTGACTACAGACAGCTCAATAAGGTGACTATAAAGAATAAGTATCCGTTGCCATGGATTGATGATTTGTTTGATCAATTGAAAGGAGCCACAGTGTTTTCGAAGATAGACTTGAGATCAGACTATTATCAGTTGTGGGTTAAAGATTCGGATGTGCCAAACACTGCTTTTCGAATGAGGTATGGACATTATGAGTTTTTGGTTATGCCTTTCGGACTTACTAATGCACTTGTTGTTTTCATGGATTTGATGAATCAAATCTTCAGACCATATCTGGATCAGTTTGTGGTTGTGTTCATAGATGATATTTCGATCTACTCCCGTGATGAAACTGAACATGCCGAACATCTGAGACTTGTGTTACAGACTTTGCGAGATAAATAGTTGTATGAGAAGTTCAGTAAATATGAATTCTGGTTAAGCGAATTCAGTTTTCTATGCCATGTTGTATCAGCATCGGGTATTCAGATTGATCCGAGTAAAATGTCAGCTATACTTGGTGGAAACTTTTGAAGAATGTTTCTGAAGTCCGAAGCTTTCTAGGACTTGTTGGTTATTATAGACAATTCGTGAAAGGTTTCTCTATGATTTCAGCCCCAATGACAAGGTTATTACAGAAAGATGTTAAGTTCGAGTGGTCAGAAAAGTGCCAGAAAAGCTTTGATCAGTTGAAAGCCCTTTTAACCGAAGCTCCAGTACTAGTTTAGCCAGAATCGGGTAAAGAATTTGTTATCTATAGTTATGCATCTCTAAATGGTTTGGGCTGTGTTTTGATGCAGGAAGGCAGAGTTATAGCTTATGCATCGAGACAGTTAAAGCCACATGAAAAGAACTATCTGACACACGACCTAGAATTGACAGCTATAGTGTTTGTGTTGAAAATTTGGCGTCACTATTTGTTTGGTGAGGAATGTCATGTTTATTCTGATCACAAAAGCCTAAAACATTTGATGACTCGGAAAGATTTGAACATCCCGATGGTTAGAATTGCTAAAAGACTACGAGCTTATGATTAACTATTGTAACAGTCCGATTTTGACCCTAGTCGGAATAGTGGTTTTTGGATCACAAATCTGAGGTTAGAAAATTATTTTTATATTATTTTCTGTGTTTATAATATGTGAATTAGTATGTGTGAAAGTTTGGTGTGTTAATTTTATCATTTAAGTTGTTAATTTGAGAAAAGGACTTAATCGCGTAAAATGCAAAAGTTGTGTGCTATATGTTAAAAGTGTTTAAATGATATGCATTGTGAAATGTGAGATCCTTATGTTGAAATTTGACCAAATTTAGTGGAGATGGACATAAATAGCCAACCATTAAGTGAATTTTTATTATTTAAATAAGGGTAAAATGGTAAAACATGAAATAGTGTATTAATAAGTAAAACAAAGTTCATATTTGCTTCAAAATTCATGTTCTTCCACCGAAATAAGAAAGAAAAATTAGGGCTTGAAGCTTTTACATATTCGGTGCGTGCTTGGCTCAATAAAGATCAAGAAAAGAGGAATTCGAATTTAGACTGAGGGAAGTCGAAGATTATAGAGTAAACAATCCGAGTCGACAAATTCTGAGTACGAGATATCGTAGCTACTGAAAGCTCGGGGATCATTGTGGATCATCACCGCACTATCGAACTTTATTTTGGTATATTTTTGAAATGTAAATATTGGAGTATGGCATGTATAGGCTAGAAGTACTTTGAATATGTTTTCAAATGTGTATATATCTAGCCATGTGATTTGGCTTGATTATGGATATGTTTATGAATGAGTTGTGGTATAAGTTATATGATGAAGTTATTTTTATGACATGTTCTTGTTTGGCCAAAATAATGGTCAATTTGGCAAGTATTTGGTAAGTTCATTGTATGAGATTGAGTGGTATGTCTTAAGGTTTATAAACCATATGTTTTGAGATGTTTTTGTCTTATGTTTTGGCATAAAATAGTAAGGTTATTAAGCATGGAGTTAGTTGGCAATGATATAACATGAATGGTTAAAGTTTTGGTTGTGAATTGGATGAGAATTGGTTAAGAAAGGTTGTGATTTTGGTTGCTTGTAGGTTTGATTTAAATGGTTGGCAATTTAGCTTTTCTAATGGCATATTTTTGTCCACACAGACAGCGACACGAGCATGTGTCTCAGCCATGTGTGACATATGGTCATGTTGTACGGCCGTGTGTCCCCTAGGGTATCCTACAATTGTAAGTCAGGTTTGAGCACGGCTAAGGCACACAAGCGTGTGGCTAGCCATGTTGCTCAAGTCAGACTCGACCACAGCCAAGGCACATGGGTGCGTCTTGTGTTCGTGTGAGCAAGTCTGTATGTATGCCCTGTTCTGACACGGCCTAGATACACAGACATGTCTAATGCCGTGTGAGGTACACGGCCTATTCACACTGGCATGTGACCTATACTTGTTTGAAAAATGTTTAAGTTTTGGAAAAATTTTGTATGTGTTTGATTTAGTCCTGACCCTTTCTAATGTATGTTTATGGTCTCGATGACCTATATAAGGGACTCTATTAGTGATTTTGATCACTGATGCTTTGATGTTTATGAAATGAAAGTTAAATGTTCTGATTTTTCTGGTAATGCCTTTAACCCTAGTTTAGTGACGGATACATGTCAGGAGTGTTACATTTTATTGGTATCAGAGCCATGGTTTAGTCGATTCTCGGACTACCATAGCGTATGTGAGTCTAGCTATACATGTCATATTTATAAACTGCGATAGTGTGGTGAATCCTGACATTGAAATGTGCTTTTATATAGCAAATGGATCTCGATCGAGCCGTAGCAAACGATGTTGAAAGTAATGTGCCTGGTCCCGCGCAAGGGACTGAGCCATCCGATTCTAGACCGGCTATGAGTAGCCGTGATGGTGAGTCTAGACAAGCCTTCAATCAGATGATGAACGATTGGTTTAGCTAATATATTAGAACTAATCCGGCTGTTCGACAACCTTCACCACCAGTCTATAAGATTAGAAAATATGGGGCTAAAGAGTTCCAAGCTATAACGAGCGATGATGCCGAAAAAGCCGAGTTTTGGTTAGAGAACACGATAAGAGTGTTTGATGAATTGTCTTTGAATATTGAGGAATATATAAAACGTGTTGTTTCCCTTTTGAGAGATACAACGTATCATTGGTGGAAGACTTTGACATTTGTGGTTCCGAGTGAACGGGTTACTTGGGATTTCTTCCAAGCTAAATTTTGAAAGAAGCACATCAGTCAAAGATTTATCCATCAAAACTGTAAAGAGTTTCTCGAACTTAAACAAGGCCGTATGTATGTCACAGAATACGAATATGAATTCGTAAAATTAAGTCAGTATGCTTGTTAATGTGTATCTTCCGAGGCAATAATGTGCAAAAGATTTGAGAATGGCTTAAAGGAAGATATTTGTATGCTAGTTGGGATTCTGGAAATCAAAGAATTCGTTGTGCTTGTTGAACGAGCATGTAAAGCTAAAGATCTTGGGAAAGAGAAAAGAAAAACTAATTTTGAAGCTAGAGAGGTACGATAGAGATTATCGAGCAAGTCATTTTTGTCTGCGACAAAGAAATTCAGAGATGATAATTGCGGTTCAAAAGCTAGTGCGGGACATTCATACAGAGATCATGTTAAATCGCAATCGAATTTCAAAGCTTCAGCTACGTCTGCTGCCAGTGTTGGTAATACAAAGAATGAAAAACATGAGTGTGATCAATGTGGAGGATGACATTTTGGAGAATGCTAGGGAAAGAGTAATAACTGAGCTTGTTATAGTTGTGGTTCACGAAATCACTTTATAAAAGATTGCCCAGATTTAGTTGAAAATGATAATGTTCAAAATCCAAGGCCGAGTAGTAGCTTTTCTCGTGGTAGACCTTCTAGAAATATGGGAAATGTAAGCGGTAGTCAAAGAGGGACAAAAGATACAGCTATTAGATCTAAGGCTAGTGCACCTGCTAGAGCCTATTCGAGCTAGCGAGGAAGCTTCATCGCCAAATGTGATTACGGGTAGATTTACTTTTTATGATACTTTTGTGATGCTTTGATAGATCCTGGATCGACACATTCGTATATATGCATAAACTTAGTGAACAGCAAGACTTTGCCTATAGAGTCTACTGAATTTGTAATTAGAGTTTCAGACCCCCTAGGCAGATGTGTTTTGGTTGATAAAGTCTGCAAGAATTTTCCGTTAATGTTTCGAGACATTTGTTTTCTGGTTGATTTGATGCTATTACCTTTTGATGAATTTGATATAATTCTGGGCATGGATTGGTTAACTTTGCATGACGCTGTTGTGAACTGCAAATGGAAAACTATTGATTTGAGATGCAAGAGTGATGAAATAGTCAGAATTGAATCTAGTGATTTGAATGGATTGCCTACTGTAATATCTTCGATGAAAGCTTGAATATTGTGAAAAAGGGTTGTGAAGCCTATTTTTCTTATATGATTGATTCGAGAATGTTAGAAAAGAAAGTTGAATCTGTGCTTATTGTCTGTGAGTTCCCTGATGTGTTTCTTGAAGAACTTCTGGGTTTACCTCTAGTTAGAGAAGTTGAATTTGGCATGAATTGGTACCTAGTACTACTCCGATTTTCAATAGCTTTGTATAGGATGGCTCCGACAAACTAAAAGCATTAAAGTCTCAATTGCAAGAATTAACCGATAGAGGGTTTACTAGACCGAGTTTCTCACTCTGGGGTGCTCCGGTTCTATTCGTGAAAAAGAAAGATGGTACGATGAGAATGTGTATTGATTATCATCAGTCGAACAAAGTGACTATTAAGAATAAATATCCTTTGCCCCGAATTGACGATCTGTTTGATCAATTGAAAGGAGCTAGTATGTTTTCGAAGATAGTTTTGAGATCAAGCTATTATCAGTTGCGAGTGAAAGATTCAGACATTCCGAAAACTGCTTTCAGAACGAGGTATGGCCACTATGAATTCTTAGTTATGCCTTTCAGAATAACTAACGTACCTACTATCTTTATGGATTTGATGAATAGAATTTTCAGACAGTATCTAGATCGATTTGTTGTTGTATTCATTGATGACATATTGATTTATTCACGTGATGAATCCAAACATACCGAGCATCTGAGATTAGTGCTACATATTCTATGAGATAAACAGTTATATGCAAAGTTTAGTAAATGTGAATCCTGGTTGCGAGAAGTTAGTTTTCTGGGTCATATTGTATCAGCATCTGGTATTCGAGTTTATCCGAGCAAGATTTCAGCTATTCTGGATTGGAAACCTCAGAGGAATGTCTCTGAAGTCTGTAGTTTTTTGGGACTTGCTAGTGATTACAGAAGGTTTGTAAAAGGCTTTTCTATGATTGCAAACGAAGCTACTTCAGAAAGATGTGAAGTTTGAATGGTCTGAAAAGTGTCAGACCAGTTTTGATCAGTTGAAAACTTTGTTGACTGAAGCTCCGGTATTGGTACAACCCGAATCGGGTAAAGAATTTGTGATCTACAGTGATACTTCATTGATCGGACTGGGATATGTTTTGATGCAAGAAGGAAAAGTTATTGCTTATGCTTCAAGACAGTTAAAGCCGCATGAAAAGAACTATCCGACACATGATCTTGAGTTAGTTGCAATTGTGTTTGCTCTAAAGATTTGGCATCATTACCTGTTCGGTGAGAGATGTCACGTATATTCTGATCATAAGAGTTTGAAGTATCTGATGACTCATAAATATTTGAATCAATGACAGAGAAGGTGGCTTGAATTGCTTAAGGACTATGAACTTGTGATAAATTATCATCTGAGAAAAGCAAATGTTGTTGCTGATGCTTTAAGTTGAAAGTCGTTGTTTGCTTTGCGTGTGATGAATGCTCATTTGGTTTTGTCCGATGATGTTTCAGTTTTAGCTAAATTGAAAGCAAGACCTTTGTTCTTACAGTAGATTATCGAAGCTCAGAAGATTGATAATGAGATTTTAGCTAAATGAGCTCAGTGTAATGTAGAGTCTGATTTAGAATTTAGAGTTGATAAAGATGATTGTCTAAGATTTCGAGATAGAATTTGTGTTCCAAGAAATCTAGAGTTAATTCAGATGATTTTGAATGAAGCTCATAACATTTGGTTATCTGTTCATCCAGGTAGTACGAAAATGTATAATGATCTAAAATAGCTTTATTGGTGGCAAGGTATGAAATGAGACATTTCTGACTTTGTTTCAAAATGTTTAGTCTGTCAGCAAATAAAAGCCGAGCATCAGGTACCTTCAGGGTTGCTTCAACCGATCATGATACCTGAGTGGAAGTGGGACAGAGTCACAATGGATTTTGTATTTGGTCTACCATTGACACTGAGTAAGAAAAATGCAATCTAGGTTATTGTGGATAGATTGACTAAATCGGCTCACTTTGTTTCAGTTCGTACAGATTATTCGCTTGACAAGCTTGCTGAGTTATATGTTTCTCAGATTGTGAGATTGCACGGTGTGCCTATTTCTATTGTTTCAGACAGAGATCCGAGGTTTACATCGCGGTTTTGGAAGACACTGAAAGATGCTCTAGGTATTAAATTAAATTTTAGCACTGCTTTCCATCTGCAACCAGATGGTCAATCTGAGTGAATCATTCAGATACTTGAGGATATGTTGGGATGTTGTATTCTCGAGTTTGAAGGTCTGTGGGAACAATATTTGCCTTTGATTGAGTTCGCTTATAATAATAGTTTTCAGTCAAGCATTAAAATGGCACCATACAAAGCTTTATATGGTCGCAAATGTCGTACACCTTTGTATTGGACTGAGCTCAGTGAAAATAAGATTCATAGAATTGATTTGATAAAAGAAACTGAACAGAAAGTAAAAGTGATCCGAGTTAGTTTGAAAGCAGCTTTCGATCATCAGAAATCTTATGCAAATTTGAAAAGAAAAGATATTGAGTTTGAGATCGGCGGAAGAGTGTTTTTTAAGGTGTCTTCGTGGAAGAAATTACTTCGTTTCAGTAGAAAAGGAAAATTGAGTCTGAGGTTCATTGGGCCGTATGGGATTATCGAGCATATTGGGCCGGTAGTATATAGATTGTTGTTGCCACCAGAGTTAGAAAAGATTCATAATGTGTTTCATGTATCGATGCTTCGATGATACAGATCCGATCCTTCGCATGTGATTCCTTCATCTGAAATTGAAATTCAGCCTGATATGACTTACGAAGAAAAGCCGATCCATATCTTAGCTCGCAAAGTTAAAGAAGTGCGAAATAAAAAAAATTCCGTCAGTAAAGGTAATGTGGCATCGACACGGTATTGAAGAGGCCACGTGGGAGCCTGAAGATGCTATGAGACGGCAATATCCAAATCTGTTTAATGGTAAGATTTTTATGGACGAAAATATCTAAAGGGCGAGAATTGTAACAGTCCGATTTTGACCCTAGTCGAAATAATGGTTTTGGGATCACAAATCCGAGGTTGGAAAATTATTTTTATATTATTTTCTGTGTTTATAATATGTGAATTAGTATGTGTGAAAGTTTGGTGTGTTAATTTTATCGTTTAAGTGGTTAATTTGAGAAAAGGACTTAATTGTGTAAAATGCAAAAGCTGTGTGCTAGATGTTAAAAGTGTTTAAATGATATGCATTGTGAAATGTGAGGTCCTTATGTTGAAATTTGACCACATTTAGTGGAGATGGACATAAATAGCCAACCATTAAGTGAATTTTTATTGTTTTAATAAGAGGTAAAATGGTAAAACATGAAATAATGTATTAATAATTAAAACAAAGTTTAAATTTGCTTCAAAATTCATGTTCTTCCACTGAAATAAGAAAGAAAAATTAGGGCTTGAAGCTTTTACATATTCGATGCATGCTTGGCTCAATTAAGACCAAGAAAAGAGGAATTCGGACTTAGACCGAGGGAAGTTGAAGATTATAGAGTAATAAACAATCCAAGTCGACAAATTTTGAGTACAGGATATCGTAGCTATTGGAAGCTCAGGGATCATTGTGGATCATCACTGCACTATCGAACTTCATTTTGGTACATTTTGGAAATGTAAATATTGGAGTATGACATGTATAGGCTAGAAGTACTTTGAATATGTTTTGAAATGTGTATATATCTAGCCATGTGATTTGGCTTTATTATGGATATGTTTATGAATGAGTTGTGGTATAAGTTATATGATGAAGTTATGTTTATGACATGTTCTTGTTTGGCCAAAATAAATGGTCAATTTGGCAAGTATTTGGTAAGTTCATTGTATGAGATTGAGTGGTATGTATTAAGGTTTATAAACCATATGTTTTGAGAAGTTTTTGTCTTATGTTTTGGCATAAAATAGTAAGGTTATTAAGCATGGAATTAGTTGGCAATGATATAACATGAATGGTTAAAGTTTTGGTTGTGAATTGGATGTGAATTGGTTAGGAAAGGTTGTGATTTTGGTTGCTTGTAGGTTTGATTTAAATGGGTGGAAAATTGGCTTTTCTAATGGCCTATTTTTGTCCACAAGGGCAGAGACACGGGTGTGTGTCTCAGCCGTTTACGACACATGGTCATTTTGTACGGCCGTGTGTCCCTTAGGGTACCCTACAATTGTAAGTCAAGTATGAGCACGGCCAAGGCACACAAGAGTGTGGCTAGCCGTGTGGCTCAAGTCAGACTCGACCACTGCCAAGGCATATGGGCGTGTCTTGTGGCCATGTGAGCAAGTCAATATGTATGCCCTGTTCTGACACTGCCTAGACACACGGGCGTGTCTAATGCCGTGTGAGATACACAGCCTATTCACACGGGCATGTGACCTGTACTTGTTTGAAAAATGTTTAAGTTTTGGAAAAATTTTGTTTGTGTTCAGTTTAGTCCTAACCCTTTTCTAATGCATGTTTATGGTCTCGATGACCTATATAAGGGACTCTATAGTGATGTTGATCACTGATGCTTTGATGTTTATGAAATGAAAGTTAAATGTTCTGATTTGTCTAGTAATGCCTTTAACCCTAGTCCGACGACAGATAACAGTTAGAGGTGTTAACTATCACTCGGGAAAGGCTAATGTTGTTGTTGAGGCTCTAAGCCGAAAATTATTGTTTGCTTTGTATGCAATGAATACGCATATGGCTATGTCTGATGATGGTTTAATAATAGCTGAAAGCAAGACCATTATTTGTTCATCAAATTTATAATGCCTAAAAGGTTGTAGATAATTTGTTAGCAAAACGAGCTCAATGTGATTCAAATGATGATTCAGAGTTTTGAGTTGATTTTGATGGTTGTTTGAGATTCAGAAACCGAATATGTGTACCGAGAAATTCAGAATTGATTCAGATGATTTTGAATGAAGCTCACAGTAGTCAGTTATCTCTTCAACCAGGTAGTACGAAGATGTACAATGATCTGAAATAGCTTTACTGGTGGCATGGTATGAAACGAGACATTTTTTACTTTTTTTCGAAATGATTAATTTGTCAACAAGTAAAAGCCAAGCATCAGGTACCTTTTGGATTGCTTCAGCTGATCATGATACCTGAGTGGAAATGGGATAGAGTTACTATAGATTTTGTATCTAGTTTACCGTGGGCACTGAGCAAGAAAGATGCAATCTGGGTTATTGTTGATAAATTGACTAAATCGGCTCATTTTTTTTGATACGTACAAATTACTCACTTGATAAGCTAGTTGAATTATATGTTTCTCAGATCGTGAGATTACATGGGGTACCTATCTCTATTGTTTTGGATAGAGATCCGAGGTTTACATCACAGTTTGGAAGAAACTGCAAGATGCACTAGGTATGAAATAACATTTTAGCACTGCTTTTCATCCGCAAATAGATGGCCAGTTCGAACGATTCATTCAGATACTTGAGAATATGTTGAGATGTTGCATTCTCGAGTTTGAAGGTACATGAGAATGATACGTACCTCTGATTGAATTTGCTATAATAATAGTTTTTAGACGAGTATCAAAATGGCACCTTATGAGGCTTTGTACGGTCGTAAATTTCGTACACCATTGTATTGGATCGAGCTCAGTGAAAATAAGATACACGGGGTCGATTTGATCAGAGATACTAAACAGAAAGTAAAAGTGATCCTTGAAAGTCTGAAAACAGCGTCAGATCGTCAAAAATCGTATGCGGACTTGAAACGAAAAGATATAGAGTTTCAGATCGAGGACAAGGTATTTCTGAAAGTCTCACCGTGGAAGAAAATACTCAGATTTGGTCGTAAAAGTAAATTGAGTCCGAGATTTATTGGGCCATATGAGATTATAGAGTGTATCGGGCCGGTTGCTTACAGATTGTTGTTGTCACCTGAGTTAGAAAAGATCCACAATGTATTCCATGTTTCGATGCTTCGTAGATATCGATCTAACCCCTCACATGTGATTAGTTCGTCTGAGATTGAGATTAAGTCTAATATGACATATGAAGAAAAACAGATTCGCATTCTGGCTCGTGAGGTTAAAGAATTGCGAAATAAGAAAATTCTATCAGTTAAGGTATTGTGGCATAAACATAGAGTTGAGGAAGCAACATGGGAGTCAGAGGATACAATGAAAGAGCGCTATCCAAACCTATTCACCGGTAAGATTTTAGGGGATGAAAATCCCTAAAGGGGAGAGTTGTAACAGCCCGAGTTAGACCCTAGTCAGAACAATTATTTCGAGACCATGAATCTGAGTCAGAAAAATATTTAAAAATTATTTTCTGTGTTTATTATGTGTGAATTTGTATGTGTGAAATTTTCGTGCTTTAATTTTATCGTTTGAGTGTCTGATTAAATAAAATGACTTAATCGCCTAAATTGAAAACTTGATAGTTTAGAGCATAAGGGCCGAATTGTTAGTGGCTTTCTAAATTGAAGCAGTTATGTTGTAAATAAACCATATACATGTGATATGAATGGTAATGCCCTTCTTATTAATGGTTTTATAATTTTATTACAAAGGTTAAATAAGTAAATTATGTAATATTATGTAATAATAAAACATAAAAAAATTATAACATGGTTTCATATTATTATGCTCCTGCTAAAAACATAAATAAGAAAGAAAAGAAAATAAAAGCTAGGGTTTGACCTCATTCAAGCTTGATTCAAGGTTCGTTCTTACTTGATTTTTTGATAATTTTTACGTTTTTGAGATCGTTGCTTCGAGTACAAGTAAACCCATTCTTGAATTTTTTATTTTGGTGAATATTTTGAGTTATGCCATTGTTGAGAGCTTGTGATTTTTGTTGTTTAAGGATGAAATATGAAAGATATGTTTTAGATTAACATGTTTTGTAATGGAGTTTTTGATGATTTTGAGTAATTAGGATTAAATTGAAAAAATAATAATTTGAGGGACTAAAATGTGAAATAAATAAAATATGTGGACTTGTATGAAGGTGGGTAAGATTCAGCCTAACATGGGTGTGATGAAATTTTGTATATTTTTTGTTTTGTGCAAAAGGGACTAAATTGTAAAGGTGTAAATGTCAGGGTAAAATGGTAATTTTCCTATTTATGTGTTTTTGGACTAAATTGAATGAAAATATGTTTGAATGAGCTTAATTTGAATATGTTTAGTTCAAGAACCAAAGAAATCAGCTTTGGATCGAGGGAAAATGAAAGTTGTCAACTAGTCGTCCCGTCCCGTTTTACATCGTTCGAGGTAAGTTTATAAGCAAATAGACTACTTAATTTTAACTATATGCAAAGTATATATGCTGAAATGAAATATATGTATTAATATATGCTAATTCCGAATGGGTATAAGCATGGCAACTATGTTCATGCATTCATTTCGACCGAGTTACGACGTCCAAAAGTCCCGTATGAACCTTAGGAATAGTTAGGATACATATGTCATGACATAGGATTCCGATATATGTGTGCAAGTAAGACCATGGCATTGATATGTGACTCTGCTATATGTGTACGAGTAAGACCTTGTCTGGGATAGTGGCATCGATTTGTGTCTACATGTAAGACCACGTCTTGGCATTGTATGATATGTGTGATTATCCGAGTGTCCTATCCAATTCCGAATGGTTCATCGGGCAAAGATAAGTTGTGTTCAAATGTGTAAAATGAGCTAAATGGCTAGGTATGAATTAACTTGATACCTACTTGAGATAAGGTAAGTAAGTACTTTGAACATTTGTTTTCAATCATGTACGATACAAATGAAGAATATATTTGTATGTGGTATGTGTATTCAGCTTGTGAATGAATAGCTTGTGTATCATTGAAATGTTTCTTAAATTTTATCATATATGATTTGGTGTATTCGGCTATATAGGTAATATATATGTGATGTTATACTATGATTCTTGAGCTTGCGTATGTGATTAAATGTATGTATGGTTTGGAAGTTGATTAATAATATGTTAAAATGACTATGTGAGTATTCGGCCAAGGTGGGTAATTGTTTATGAAAATGTATTAATTATGGAATTTGTAGGTTTGAGGTCAAGCATGGTAATGTTAATGTAATTCGTTTAGTTAATATGAGTTGACTATATTATTGAATTGTTTATTTGCTTATGACTTACTAGGCTATGATAGCTTACTCTGTGTGTTCATTTTTTTCTCTGTTTTATAGATTTTTGGAATTCAAGTTACGAGCTCGGGGATCGTCAGCTAAGCCTATCACACTATCGACTGTCTTCGGTATTTATAAGTTGAAATTTTGGAACAATGGCATGTATAAGCTGGACTATGTTTTGGAATCTTGTATTTTGGTATATGTATAATTAGAGCCATGCGAAAATGGCTTAATTATTATGCTTGAGTTCGGTTTTGGTTAAATTATGGTTTGAGCTCATTTTTTATTATCATGCTATGTGCCATGAATGGGAGGTATTTATGATATGTGTTTTGAGCCGTGAAGTTGATTAGTGACCTTGGATGTGGTATGGATGTATTGGCCTTAATATATATATTAGGTATATTTGGATAATTTGAATGTGGTTCAATCTAAGATTAGGTACTTATGTGACGTTGGATAAAAATAATTAAGCTTGGTTGTTAAGAATGTTTGGTCATATGCTGAAATTTAGATAAGGTAATTACTTGACTTGTAATTCAATTCTTGCTCATATTAATATGCTTTGGTACATAATGTGGCAATGATATGTACTAGTACATGACCTTTAGGTATATATATATATAAGGGTGTTTGAACATGTGCTTCGGTTATGAAGTAATAATGGATGCGTATTGTGTTATAACATGAAATGCTTTAGTAAATTAAAATACATGTCATTTATTTGAGGTGTATTTGGTATATGCTTATTGTGTAAAGCAAAAATATATATATGCTTGACTATGTCACTTGATAGCTAATCGAAATCAATAAATCTGTATAGGTAAATTTTGGTTAGTCGAATAAATAAAAGATTAATATGGTTTTTGTTTTGGTTCCTAATGGTACATTATTTGTGAATTTTGGTTAATTATTTGAGTAGTTTAATTAGTTGAGTTGGTTATATATATGTATATATATATAATTATATACTCATGAAATGCGAATGTAGTAACAAGTCAACAAATGTTATTATGGAATGTATCATTTGTATGAAAGGAAATGATGTGTGATTGCTTGTATAAAGTATGCGCATGACTTATATAAAAATAGGTCTAATATTCAAGAATAAAGTTATTGATGTGTTATATGTTCTACATATTCATAAATTGTTTTGATATATATTTTGGATTATGTTTTATTTATGCTATGTGGAGAATGATAAAAATTTGAAGATTAGATATTTGATTAAGTTATAAGAATAGATGAGATCTAAATCTCGAATTGCAATGAACGTATGATTCGTATATGTAATATGGATGTTAAATGTATATGATTATGACTTGAATTAATATGAAAACGTTGTCTTTATTGTTACTTCAAGTAAAGCTTCACTCTTTTACTTCTATTTTTTTGTTTGACAATTATATTTTTTCTGCAATTTGGAAAAGAAACCTATGTGATTTTATAAAATTTAAAGCTAAAATAAAAACCATGAAATATGTAGGAATAGAATTAATGTTTTGAATGGATTTTCTATTTTTAAGAACCCAAGAACATTATTTTTAGGAAGTACAATAGTGGTCATTGTAACGCCCCAAAATTTTAAGAGTTTAATTGTTTGAATATGTAGTAATTAAATTCTGGTATCTCTGGTTTTGTGCTCTGTTTTTTTGTTTAAGGTCCGAAGTTTGAGTGGCATAGTTAAAAGTTTTGTTATTTAAAGTGACCTTTATTCGTGTGTTAGGTAGTTAAATGCAATTCTAGGTAAATCAGTGTCAAGAATGAGCTTGCTGGTTCACTGGTTAAGCATCTGTCTGTATTCTGTCTAGTTCCAAGTTCAAGTCCCATCACATGCGTTAGGAAATGTTTTTTTCTTTTTTACAAATGCCGGAAGGTGGGATGGTGGTTAATTTTAAATATTCGAAAGGAATTCTATCGTTATTCTTTTTCTTTTTCCACATTTTGTTCCTTGTTTTTCCTGTTCTCCTTTCTTTTTATTTTCTTCTTACTGTAATTGATTTTTGCACGAATTGGGACGTCTTTGTTGTCTGTGAGGTCGATATTGTGTAAGTTCCTTGTTATTTCCTTTCATTTTGTGATTTTCATTGTGTTAACACTTTTCTGTCGAAACGGGATTTTTCTCGTTTGCTTGACGTTCTATTAAACACTCAATTGGTTACTTTTTAGGCGAGGCTATTGCAAAAGACGTTATTCCACCGTGTTAGTCTGATTTCCTTTATTTCGTGTGAGGTGAGTATCTGAATAGAGTTGAGATTGCGTCGAAAATTTAGACATAATCTTGATGGTAGGTTGATTTAGTTAAAATATTGAAAACAATGGTGTAATTGATTATCAGATGGTTAATCAGGTTTCAGGTAGTCGTAT